>NC_141144.1:52856672-53156672 GCF_053477565.2 Lygodium microphyllum | reverse complement strand
AGGATAGCTACAACAGAATCCAACTAAAGGAGAAGCTGAATATGAAAGGGTGGCAGACTGTAGTATAAAGGCGCCGAAACAGCATGGAAATATCCAATGATGGTGAAATGGCACTACATTAATTGATGTCAGATTGCATTAATTTGATGTCAACATTCTGGAAGCTCGCATGCTCTCTGAAGAGGTCGAATATACGTATGAAGGTGATGGTAGTTATCGTACGACGATGCAGAAACAGAAGAAAAATATGCACCAATTAGTTTCGAAGAACATGTATCTACATATTGGCATAGTCAAGCCAACAAAGGTGCATAATATCACCGTGAAGAGTCACCTAGACTGTACTTGTGGAAGGCAAAGATATAATGAAGAAGAGAATGCTTGAATAGCTACATATAAATATCCAACTTGCTTCTAATTATACAAGTCTAATCTTTTCTATTTATCTTGCTTAGAGAGAAAAACTCCAACTGTATATAAGGTACCTAGAAAGCTAGTGAGGTAGTTGGAATAGTGGTTGTAGTCGTAGTCATATGCTTTGATCTATCTCTAGCTCTACCTCCTTCCCCCCCCCCCCCCCCCCATCTCCATTCAAGAAATGGCTTGATGATGAATGTAAGGCTGCACATAGAAAGTTGAAAATCCTCCCTAAGGGACAAGAACGAAGTGAGGCAGAAAAACGATATAATGCTCTCACCTATAAAAAGCGATGACAGTATATAGTGAACAAAGAGCATGGAGAAAATTGCAAACCAAATGGTCAAATGTTATGGGGGATTTTACAGATGCTGACATGCTATCATATGTTACAAAACTTTACATTCATAAAGGGGTATAGCCCATCAAATGTGATGTGCATATGCAGCCATTTAGTGCTCCATTCACTTTTGAAACATTGGAGGCAACCCTCAACAAAATGGGTAATGGAAAAGCATGTGATACTTTGCAATTGAAAACGGAGATGTTGAAATGGACAACAAAGGAGATGAGACTATTCATGTTGCATGTGATACATCATGCTTTCGCGCATGGTTTTGCCCAAGAATGGCAAGAAACCTGGATACAACCATTGTATGGCAGAAAGTAATAACAAACGAGCTTATGGACAAGCAGGTTTTCTCCTTGGTCATAACACCATAGACCATTTGGTTACTTTACGTGTGCTTATGGATGAGAGTCAGCTTGAGGGAGAAACCTTGTATTGATGTTTTGTGGATTTTAAGAAGGCTTATGACATCGTACTAAGGGTTGGCTTATGGCAACGAATGCAAGAACTAGGGGTCCCAAATGATCTATGCATGGGAATTTATAGGATATATCAAAACGAGTGGTGTGCCGCCTCTTAGGTTGCAATGGGCTGTCACAAGTATTCGAGAGTAATATGGGAGTCAAACAAGGTTACATGATCTCCCCCTACATTATTTGATTTATGCATTGATAAGCTAGAGGAAATACTTCTCACGACTATGAATGAAGATTAAGCCAGAAGCCCACATATTGGTATGTTTGCCATCTTGCTCTTACTTTATGCAGATGATGTGGTCTTCTTTACATATACTGGGGAACGTATGCAATAGTTCATGGGGATTCTTGAATGGTTTTGTCAAGATAGTGGTTTGGCGATGAATGTATAAAAAACAAAGCTAATGGCTGTGCGCACCAAGCAATTCGATCACATACTTTATTGAATGAGATAGGTGCATGGAGTGGATACGCAAGAGAGATGAGGTTATGCAAGCTGTGTGGACTATAGAGTGTAGAATCACAGGAGCATATGATTATGACATGCCCAACATATACACACATATGGGCTAACTTTGATATTCCTTTATAGGGGCCACTTCACCAGTTTCTGACCACTACTCCTACTATTGATGTTAGGGGCTCTCATCACCCACATGTTACACTTTCAGGAGAACCACGCTGCATAGATCGTTCTTTCACCATAGCTACCCTTTCCTACCATGGGGGAGGAGAATCATTGTATATGTGGAAAGGTCCCATGGGTCATAATTTGGCCTTCCGTGGACGATAATACACTAATCTACTGTACTCTACTCTCTATTCCTATCTCTCTCTTCTCTATTCCCTCTCTTCCCCTTCTCTCTCTCTCTCTCTCTCTCTCTCCCCATACATACATACATACATAATGCCTACCACTAATGCTTATATAGCCTTAGAGGGGTATTTTCACCCTTCCTCTCTCTCATCCTTGTTATCAACAACCTCTTAGTACTAGTCTATCACATGGTAGGAAGGGGAAGTCGATCTCTATAAGGAGCTAGAATGATTTGGAGTGGTGAGGAATACTATTTGCATGGGAGTGAGGACACTAGGATGGGAGATGGATAGTATGGTTGATAATTCCATAAAAAGGTAAACTTTAATAATTCAAAGATTTGAACTCTTTGTAAAGTTCTATCAAAATTAATCTATTTTTCCAGCCCCCATTCCTACACAAGTCTTAGGACACTTACATCGAGCTACAATTCTACAACTAGCGACTTTTGGATGTTCAGAATATTGATGACAAGGTAAAATGGAACTTCTTGGAGTATATAATGGTGTGATTAGGCTTTTCTCAATAGTGGATCAATACAATATTAGCACTCTATAGGTTAGTTGTGTCGGTGCAATGGCTAAGTGATACAAGAGAAGGAGAGGAACAAAGTTTCACCTAGAGCAATAAACTAGATAGGAAAGCTACCTTACCTCTTCCTACTCTTCGTTCTTGCAATGTCCTATTTTCTTTGATTGATAATTAGTGACTTGAAGAGAATTAACACAAACTAAATTGATACTCTTGGAGTACAGAGATGATATGGCCCTTCTAGATTGAGCATGTTCAGGTGATACTAGAGAGATGAGACTACAATTGAGGGTGTTTTGCATGGTAGCGAGTATAGAAATCAATTGGGTAAAGTCGATTGGTTTTCTTATGGATCTCACCTCTAACACTACGTAGGATATCCACTTGGGATTAAGGTAGATGAGTAGAGTATAGACATTCATATACCATGTGTTCTAGATGGAACCACATTTCATGGAAGCCTTGCAATTTATATTAATGGTAGAGTCTATGCAATAAAAGTTCACCTACTATGTCTCCATTACTAGCAAGTTTGTAGTAATCCATGAGGTCCTAATGTGATAACTTGACATATAACTTCATATTCATATTTCTTGCCATCGTATGTTTCTTAATTATGCTACTTAGTCCTAAAGTTCCTATGGTTTGATTTCGATAGGATGAAGTAGCCATGTCTAAGGTAGCTTGGCTAGTAGACCATCATTTGACATCATTTAGAGGGAGATTGGGGAGATTGGCTCATAATTTGAGAGTGATACCTAACTATGGTCTGAGGGCTCATTCCAAGCAAAGAGATCTAGTGATTTTGATTCTTCCACGAGGACCTCTAGGCATGTAGACCCCAACCCAATAGAGCGAATTGGAATAAGTCTACATTGATGGATATTCTCTATGACGTTGATTATATTACCTAGCTCATCTTGTTATGAATTATATTTATTTATGAAAATTTTTATGAAATTTAGATGATTTTGAGTATTATGCATTTTGTCTATTTACAGCATAATGTGTGACTTATCATGTGAACTCCGATGTGCGGTACAGGATGCATTATGCCTTTTAGATAGACACAAGGATACTAATATGTTTTGTGACCATGAGGGTTACGCATATACATATGTATCACATGGGTTCAAAATAAAGAAATTTTCACATATTTTTTTAAATATAGAAGGGTGTAATATAAAGGCATTATTTATATATTGAAGAAAAAATGATTTTGCTTTATTCAAGGAAAGTTCATAGATAAGAATACTTATAAATAGGCATTGAACCCATGTGATATAGAATATATACATATAGTGAACCCTCTACCCCACCCCCTCGAGATTTTGTACTGTGGTGAGTAGCTAATTAAATGAAAATTTTGAAGTATGGATTTTAGTTTTGAAATCTATGTGCTTCATAGAATAAAAGCATTATCAAAAATATTGTATTTTGTATGTGTCTATTAGTACAATGACTTTTTGTGTGCACATGCATAATAGGTTTATTTTGATATATGTATTAGAGAATAAAAAATAATCTTTTTGATTGTAAAGCTATAGAGTGTGCCTGATTTATTTGTACAAAAGCACGTCATGCAAAGAGACAAAAAGTAAGAACTCAAAAAGGATGCATTCAATGTATTTTGAGCATAAAAGTTTCATTGAATATTATAAATACATATATGGAGGAGATGCTCAGCCATGCATGGGGGGAGATTGAACCCAATCTTATGTCATGCACTTTGTGGAGCTTTCTTCTCTTATACTATTGGCTCTCTTCCTATAGCTTTATTAATTATTGATTACCATATGATGGAGGCTAGCAACATAGGTATTAGAACGAGGTGATTTGTTTGTGTCTCAACATCAAAGAGAAGGTAAGATCCATCTTGAAGACTTCAATATCATATACATCAAGTATCACTCTATTATCCATTGGTTGAAGGCTTTGCACAAAGAATTTTAGGCCAAAGGGTGTTCAATAATTAATTGGTTCCTGACTTCAATTTTTAGAGAAAAGGACTTGTCTAAAGTTTATTTCCTTTATTTTCTCAAAGGCTTCTCTTTCTCAAACCCACGATTATTGAAAAACCACTCTTCTCGTTGGTTTTGGAATCCACGGTTATTCGGTGGGAGAGGAGGAGCCACACAGATTTTAGGAAAACCATATATCTTTTGCCATCAATCTAACATCAAAATTTCCCTCAACAGCCCCTCAACCCTGAACTCCCCCTTTGGCAATCAAAAATCTTGGATAGTTACTAGACCTCGCACCCCAAGGAGAAGTGTTGGAGGATGTATCATCACCTTCATTTGACATTGAATGGTCGTGAAGGGGATGCAATGGCAGTGGAGAAGGAGAAAAGGAAGATGCGGGAGAGAAGAGCACACACAACGTAGGTGCTGTCCAACTAAATTGATAGCCTTATTGCACTATCATATTATATATGAATAAAGAATATGGGCGGTCACTATACATGGGCAAGCTAAGAGGCCTTTTACCCCAACAACCTTCCACTAAAAGGCCAATGCGGCTAGGGAGTGAAAACAAAGAAAAGAAAAGAAAAAGACAAGGTGAGAAATCATGACATCTCACCCAATGCCCAATCAAAAAGCGAGATGTGCAAGAAGTGTCGAGAACATCTACAAAAGAAGATTCAAGCATCCCCGATTCCATGACATCCAAGAGATAAGCGATCCCGCAGCTCCATATAATGGAGCAACCCAAGAATGCTTCTCATGAAGCAAGCACAACTCATCAGTGCACAGATGTAAAGCATCAAAGTCACGCATAACATCAGTGTGGCGCATACAAGACAGTGAAGAGCAATAAAACTCTCCAAAGTCAATCACTAAAAGAGAGCCAACATCCCAAACACTCGTCCAACGAGGTCTCAAGACTACATGTGGCCTCAGCGAAGCGGAAGATTGACATATGGTTGGCTGTCCAGCTTGCAAATCTACAAGAAAATGCCTCTCATGAGTTTGCAAGGGGTCTAGCAACTGACCACTAACATCCTGACCTTGACTATTATGCATAGCTATGTCATCTAAGCCAATAAGTGTTTCATTTTCAGCATAAACAACTTGTTCTGATGGCACTATAGTTGTTGTAAAATCAGCCATAAAGTATATTGAACACTCATCAAGAGGCCTGAGAGGTGTGTGCATCTCATAGAAGACAACATGACGGCTGTGTATGACCTGTTAGGCATCCAAATCCCATAATCTGTAGGCCTTAAAGTCACCATCTCCATAACCAAGGAGGATACATCTATGTGACATAGGCTCATGTGGCATACGTACAGATGCCTGACAACCAAACATCCTTAAGTAATCATAAGAGGGCTGCATGCCACTCCATGCCTCATGGGGTGTAATACCATCCAAGGTCAAGCACGGTATCCTGTTTACCAAATAGACTGTCATCATAAGGGCCTCAGCCCAAAAGCCATAAAACAACCCAGTTGTGGTAAGAATAGAAGCAACCTTTGCCTGTAAAGTTAGGCACATACCATGAGCAATCCCATAATACTGTGGGCACAAGAAATCAATGCCATACTGCTGACAACAGGTGTGAAAGCTGGGAGAGAGAGTATGACTCTCATAATCCATCTGCAAGCACCTAGACGGCCTGCTACTACCAGTAGAATCCATAAACCTGTCAAGCATAACTACAGCATCCTCAATCTGTACCAAGGGAAAAGCCCAAACACGCTGGGTAGCATAATCAACAAAGGTCACAAAGTACGATGCTCCACTAAGTGATTGGGAAGGCATAGGTCCATATACTACACAATGAACAAGATCTAGAGGAGCATGCCTCGTACAATTGCTATAAGCCAAGGGGGCTCTGCAAGGACCAAGAGTACAATCAGGGCAAGCATCAAGATCTATAAGTGACATAGGAGGCAACAATGAGTCTAAACGAGACAAGATCTGCATCTCTCTATGGTGCATATGGCCTAGGTGATAATACCATAACAATGCATGTGGTATCCAGATAACTGCAACCATAGAATCTCCCACATGAGAGACATGCACTGCGTAATGAGAACCAACTCTAGAACCTCTGGCCAAAACCAAGCAACCATGATATATCTTCCATGACCTATCCTAAAAAGAAATAGAGTAGCCTGCATCATGCAATTGACTAATAGAAATCAAGCTCTTACTGAGCATGGGAACATGTAAAATATCCCTAAGCATAAGAGCAGTCACGTTAGGAAAAGCTAAGTGTATGCGGCCTCCTATACCAAGAATAGCATAAGTCTACTCAAGGTCCAAAGAAATGCATCCATCAAACTCCTTGTAAATAGAGAACCATGCTCTATGTGGAGTAACATGAAAAGATGCCATAGAATCCAATAGCCAATCTGAGGTGTAGGCCATATCATTGAGCAAGAAAGTTGTAGGAAAACTAGATGACAGGAGTACATGCTCAACTGCATCATCATGGGTAACAACATAAACCTCACCACTATTAACAGTGGTAACACCCGCTGCATCTCCTGTATCTCTGACTCTCTCCTCATGTCGAGTGCATCTCTATCTCTACTACTCTCTAATCCATCTGAAACATTTTGTTTTAACATGGCCAAGCTTCCCACAATGGAAGCATATATCTATAGAAGAAGAATCTGAAGACGACAAGGAATCCAACTCATCATGATGAATAAGGCTATCCATAGCATCCACGGAGCTCAAGGAGTCGATGGCTGTCCCAACATAGGGAACCTGCTCATCGATACAACTATTAGTAGAAGCAAAAGTGGTAGAAGCATACTGCTGCAAGTACTCTTGCATCCTCACTGGAGAGGGAAGCACAGAAGCATCACCTAGGGATGCAGAAACTCCCACATGAAAAAGACTCGTAGCTAAGTGCATGACATAACCAACCAGAATAGTGTAAAGGCCAAGGAATTTGTAAAAAGAGCATAAAGAATTCAACCATGAAATTAACCCATAACCATAATGGCAAACATGACTCTGTAGTACATCAGACCACATAGTAGTATACAAGTCAATGCAAGATCGGTAAGTGGCATAAGATCCTGCAATGGTCAAGCTCTAGGAGAAGCCCAAGTATCTATACAACAACATCTAAATAAGTGGCTCTATAAAGTACATGATAGTAGACAAAGTGCATAGCTGTGTAAGCATCAAGAGCAAGTGCTCTCTGACCTGTATGGGCAAAAGCAATCCAACTAGCATAGAAGCTAGGCAACACAGAAGCAACAAAGCCATAACTGCTAAACCCAAGCACTATCAAGAAGTCCGGTGATCAAGGATTAACCCGCAAAGAACCAAGCATCAATGAGCAATGAAAGCTCAATAACCAACTACCAAGACAATGGAGCAAGCATTGCTCAAACATATATTTGCATCCAAGTAAATCTGAGATCCATAATTGGGGCATTAAGGGCCAAATAGCATCCAAGATGCATAAGTGATAAGCCAACCAAATGCAAACTGCTCCACAAAATTCTCAAATGCAAGTCAATTCAAGCCCAAACATCTGTCATACTGTAGTCGAATCCAAAAGCATCCATATCAAACTCTACTCTTTGCTCAAGAAGCATCTGGGAGCATAAACATCAAAGTGACATCATCCAAATACATCAACATATCATCCCAAGTAGTCGGGAGCACCCGTAGACCATAGATATAACCAAACTGGAGGTAAAATAACATGTCAACCAAGGTAGCATAAATCCCAACCAACAATGAAGTGTCTGCATCCAAATCAAGGCTCAATATCTCTCAAATAGTATATTTGGGCATAAAACATGATGACCAAGCATCAATACATCCAACAGGACACCCGAATGTCAACAAAGAGCATTTTGCATAAGCCGTCCTTGATAAAACCTTGCTGCCTAAACAATGTACAGTGGTAAATCCCTCCATAAATCGAGCTATGGAAGCTCAAAACAAGTCCCAAAGCATCTCAAAACATTGGGCAAACATCCCCAAATCATTTGGGCATCAAATACCAAGCCTCGACGAAAGCATCACATAAGCTAAGAGCATGACATTTTCTTGCTATAAATCAACTCAGATCTGTTACACAAACTTTTGTGATCATAATTTGGCAGATCTAGCATCATCATTGCATCCGTAGCATGCCAAAACCCCAAGTTAGACTCTTACATTATCTAAATCGGGTTTCGGAAGCCCGAGATATGAGAAAAAATGGGATTTTTTAGCCAGATTTTGAAATAGGCGCAAAAAAAAACGTGAGTTGCTACTATGGGGCTTGCTGGTTATGCTAAGGATAAGGGGGCAAATAGGGGCATACAAGGTGCCCAATGAAGCCAAGGAACACCTGCAAAGAGCCTATGAGGGCCACGGAGATGCAGGAGATGAAATCTTACCTCGAGGGGAAGAAGCTATGGTTGGCATTGAAGCTCCACGCTGTAGGTATTCAATCCGGGCTGAAGTAATACTGGGCCAAGCTCCACGATCAAGCCCTGATCCAAAGCTCAGATAATAGTTGAAGGGGATGCAATCGCAGTGGAGAAGGAGAAGAGAAAGATGCAGGAGAGAAAGGCACACACAATGTAGGTGCTGTCCCATTGAACTGACAGCCTTATTACACTATCATATTATATATGAATAAAGAATATGGGCGGTCACTATACATGGGCAGGCCTAGAGGCCTTTTACCCCAACAGGTCGATCTACATTAAAGCCTTTGTCTAAATCTACTTCGTTGCCTTATGTTCTCATCGAGTCAGTGTGTCTACACATTTATCCTATTTTTTGAGCAACCTTAGCTCCTTCGTTGATAGTACCACATCGAGTCATATATCTCCCCAAGGTGGTTTGTTCTAGCATTCACATCCATCAAAGGGTATTATCAATACTAGTAACATTTCTTTGGTGCATGTTAGTGGTATTGTCACATTGCCTCTATTGTCTGACCATCCATGGAGCTCTATTTGTGAGGCTCTACATATTCTAGACTTGGGCTTCTCTCTTCTCTTAGGTTATGGCCTTCCTCAACTTGGAACCTTTATTGTCTTTAGCGACCTTGTCACATTTTTTGAGAATTTTACTATCGGAGCCACTTTCATTATGAGTTGGCAGGCAAGGGACTATCTATGCTCCATTACATTGTGCATGGCCTTTAAGGTAGCTTTCCATTGCCACACACATTTCTAATTGTGTATCATGTATCCCATCAGTTCCATTTAATTTCGCACCATCTCCTCTGGTGGTTTCCTTGGATCTCCCTTCTCTTTCAGAGGGGATGATATTGGTGATGTGGATGTGGATTTCCTAGCCATTTAAATTTTAGAGAAGGCTTCCCAAGTTCTAAGTTCCTTCAAGGTTTCCACTCTACTTTGAGCCTTTTCTTTATGTGGAAATATCTTTTCTTTGTCTCATCGAGACACCATCCCTTGTCCATTAGCCTTGGTCCCTATTGTTTCTATGTAGCTTATGGTACCATCAATAGTTCCTCACTATCATCTCCTAGTTGGGTTAAAGGCTTGGGTCACCCATCCTCAACTCCCATTTTCATGAGTGATCCACTCAAGGTCTCTCTGTTTCCATAGCCCTTTGGTGGCCCTTCATTTGATCAAATTTTTCTATGAAGAGGAGGTCATGCTCCTTGGCTGACATTCTTCATCCTGATTGACTTCTTGGCATTACACTCTTCATACCACCCTTGGATCCACATATTATTTTGGCCTTCAACCACATTCAAGATTTGAGAGGGGATATTAGCATTCATGAATGATGAAGTGTGGAATAATCAGTATGCCTCTCCAGAAAATCTATATCAAAGTCAAAAGATAACTCCAACTTCCTACTCTTCCCTCTCTTCTACTTAGCTTGTCGACTATTTGTAGATAAAGCCTCATAAGCATGACCATGTCCACAAGATCCTTAAGAATCCATCTCACTATGGCGTGCATCTTGGTAGAGAACTAATGAAACTAGCTGAGAGTCTCCCAATTACAAGAAGTGAGAAGGTTGGTGTAGAATACATCATATATCGATGATAAAAGAAATGAGATAAGTGTTATAGCTAGGTCCTCTTGAGAAATTTCTATATCATGGTATGCAACCTCATCTCAAAGCTTCTCCATCCTATGGATGTGATCTATCACCATAAGAAAATTTGCAATAGAAAGCTGTGATAGCTTCAACTCATAAGATAATTGATGCCTAAATTTATGGGCATAGAATTTGTACAACTCAAAAAAGACTAGGATCTAGCACTCAACAAATCCCATAAAGCTATCAAACCCGTAGTCACACATCATGAGGACCCATGATAGGTTAGGATATAGGGATAGTAATGAGATCTCAAAGGTCATAGTTGTCGAGAAGGCACTCTATTTAGCATGACCAAAGTAGGTAGTTCATTCCATGTAGCTTTTTGGATGCATGTAAAGTGGGTAGGACTAGCACCTGCTTAAGAGATACCATCAATGCTAATCGAGAATTAGATGCCTTAGAAGAATATAGTAGGAAAGAGAGGTATAATGATGATCGATTTGAATCATCTCAAACCACATGATTCCCAAAAGATTACCATATTAGAAAATTTGGAAATTTCATAAGTCTCAATTTCAAATAAGTGAAAAATATTTGATCACATGGCTATATTTGAAAGTGGAGTTTGGGAAGGTAGCTTAGCATTTAGGGTAGACTCCACCTTTAAGTAAACAACAAGATTTAACCATGTGGTCAAATAATAAAGGTATTGGGGGTTCCTAAAGTACATGGAAATTCTCAAATTCTCTAATATGGTGTTAAATCATACACATTGGCTATATATGTCCTTCAATAAAGTACATAAAAGAAAACAAAGAAGATGCTATAAGTGAGATATCCTTCACTTATATAGGGTCTATGGATGTGCTAATTAGAAAGGATTAATGGACAGTAGTATAGATGAGGAGCATTTGAGGTGAGAGAGATGATCCAATGCAAAGCATAAGGGAGAAATAAAGACACATCTACCCTACATTAGGCTTGACAAAGAGGTCTCTCAATAGTAGAAAGAAGTTTTCCAAGTCATCAATGATCATCAACAAGTACATAAAAACAATAAATAAAGGAGTGTGCTAGCTGCCCAACAACAGAGAATAGGTACAACCTAGCTTGCAAATGTACCACCCAAGAGGATTGATGAACTATCTACAAAAATCAAAGAATTAGGGGTTGCTTGCACAAAATTCAAGTTTGAATGTGCAAAGTGGTACCACCTAGCTAGTAGAATGGTTAGTCATGTGTAGATGGAAACCACTAGTCTAGAAATATACCACCTAGTCTATATAAGGCCACCTAGGTACAAAACACACATCTGTCCTAATAAACACAGTAGTAAAGGGCTCAGAATAGGTTGCCCTGCTTTGCTTGACTTCAAAGGTAAGGTCTACAATATGTGAGGATGATACTTGGCAAGTTTTATTATGCATAGTATACTCCTCTTCAAGATACTTGGCACCCACACAGGACTGTGATACCATATGAGAGTGCACAATTGAAAGAGGAAAGTGAACATGAAGAGAAGCAAATAAACAGAGAATGTAGTGAAAGAAGGATTAACATGACTACAATGATTGAAGACATAAGGCTACAATTTTCATCCTAGCACATAGCTCTACACATGAGTGTGAGTGCTAGACAGTTGCAAGGGGATGAGAGAATGAGAAGGGGTAGCTGATCATGAAGGATCAATGATGCATAATGAGCATGGGAGACAATGCTATCTATATATTGGAAAAAAATGGAAAAACCCTAAAAATGACCAAATGTACCTTAAAAAAGAAATGCACAAATGTACCCTCCACATAACAAGGTATCCAAACCATATAAAATAACAAATAAACACAATGTAAAATCTCATAATGTACTTTTCTCACTTAGATTGAGGCTCACACACAGGAGATGACCACATAGGATACACATGAGTAATAATAACAATAATTCAAGCAACAAGGTAATGATGCCACGAGGCATATTCCATGGTGGATTCTATGAGACCACGGTGGATTCCGTAAATTATATTTATTTACTGGGGCTCCTACACAAGGTGGATTTTTTGTGCGAGGAGTTAACGGGGACACCTATCCTTTTCGGATATCATGTTAATTTAATGTGCATGTGGGTGACTCCACAGTGGGTGATTACGCAAAATACATATTTAAATTAATGGATGTTTATGAGTTTAGAGTACACTCGTATTAAATTAAGGTTAGGACAGAGTTTCAACCTATTTATTTATTTTGTAGTTGAAGACTGCTCGGTATTCACTTTTTTCGATTTAATTTTATTATTTTCTAACAATTGTGAATGCTTCAGTTGATGTGTAAAGTAGGCAACGATGGCATTGGGAAGCACTGGGTGATAGCGTGTATTCAAATTATCTAGAAGAAATTATCATTTTTGATGGGCACACATCTTATTATTAAAGATGAGGCGCTAATATCTATTTAGGTGCGCTTAGTTATTGAAGTGCTTGATAAATATTTATTATTTTTTATGCACATGGACGCACGGTTTAAATATTTCAATATTGGACATTGTATTCAGCTCGACTCTTGGGCCGCCCAACCGCTTTATTCATTATTTGGACAAAAAAAATACAAAAGCTAAAGAATGCTTATTGTAAAATTGGGCTATTTTTTAACTTTGATATGAATAAATGTATAAATACATGCCTTGTGAAGTGCTCACACAAGGCATGGGGGGAGATTGTATCCAATTTGTCTTTTTGCTTCATGTCGGGCAAGTCTATTCTCTTGATTTTTGAGCTTAAAGTAGAGTTCTTTTTTCTTGGAGACCTTTCGGTACTCGCTACGTATGCATCCAGTATCCAATTTGCACGCTAGTGGTATCAGAGCGAAGCTGAGATCAAGGGCTTCCAATCGCTTGCCATCTCGCGCGAAGGCAAAGCTCTTGGAACGAATGGGCTCTACAGTCATTCTCGTGACAATCCGTCAATATCAACGTGTTCCTGACGATGAAGAACCCCCTGCTGTGTTGTTGGATTGCAAGGACCACTCTCAGGAAGCGGAGGACCACCCGAGAAGTCTCTTTAAAAGTCATTTTTCTTCTCGGAGACAAAAACTTAAAATTTCATTAAAAATAAGCTTAAGAGCTTAACAAAAGCTTAAGCTTCACTTTTTCCTATCTAAATTTAATCATTGATGGCGGGAGAATGAATTCATTGCAGTCGACGTCGACAAGAAGATGCTGCCGTCCTGCCATGTTGATTTCAGAGAAGTCAAGTTTTTTTTATAAAGTTTAAGCTTTTTAAGCTTACTAAAGCTTAAAGCTTAAAGACTACTACCTTTAAATTTCCCTCCTAGCGGGCATTCGCACTTAGCTCTTCTCCAAATCAATCTTGAACTTGTTTTCAACCTCCCTACAAGCCTCTGTTCACACCCATGCTGTAACAAAGATAAGTTCCAGCAAGCAAATTGCTATACGTAGTCTACACAGGCAAAGTATTTGTTGAAGAAGGATTTCATCAATTTTCGTACTCACAAAAAGAAGAAAGATCACAAAAATCCATATATTTTTTTAAAAAAACCAAGCCTTGTAAACTTGACTTTGAGCTACACTCATCTGGTCAACAAGATTTCGAGTGTGTGAGATTGTTTGAAATTTCGCAGGATGACTGATCATAATATGGAAGATTTTATGGCCGAAGGTGATTTACCAGAACCAATGGTGGAGGAAATATTGGATCTAATTATGATGCAAATTCAAGAGGAACGAACAGCACATCAAACTTTGCAAGCTTAACTTGATACTCTTCAATGATCTACTGTCGACAAGAGGGACTGCAACCCGAAGATGTTATACGACGTACGATCGATGCAAGACTCAAGCATAATCTGTCACGAAAGAAGCTAAGATAAGTAAAAAAAAATTCGAATTCCGTACTTTTAATGGCCTATGTGATGGAAAGACTATTCTTGCTTTTATCAATCAATTTGATTATTATTTCCATGAAGAACAGTATGCTGAAAAAGACAAACTTAAGTGTGTCACTAACCATTTAGTGGACAGAGCATTTTTATGGTGGACTGTTTTCCACAAAAGTATTGATTGTCCTACTACTTATGAGGTTTTTCAAAATAATTTTTTGCAGAATTTTCTTCCACCTTAATTCACGAAAAAGCAATCAAACAGTGGGATCTTGATGCCGGGAGGCATATTTCATGGTGGATTCCGTGCCACAGTGGATTCCGTGAGGTTTTACGGTGGATTCCGTAAACTTTGTTGACCGAGGCTCATACACAAAGTGGATTCTTTGTGCGAGAAGTTGATGGGGACGTGTATCCTTTTCGGGCGTTTCATTAATTTAGTGTGTACATGGGTGATTCCATAGCGGGTGATTCTGCAAAATACATATTAAATTACTAAACGTTTATGAGTTTAGAGTGTTGAAGATGATTAATATATAAAATACATGCTTTGTGGAGCGCTCATACAAGGCATGGGGGAATTTGCACCCAATTGGTCTCTTGTTCATGTCATGCATGCTTTCGACCTTGAGTTTTGTGCAAAAAGTAGAGTTCTTTTGTTCTTGGGGACTTTCTGGCATTCATTACGCGAGCATACAGCATCCGATTTGTGCACCAGTGGTATCAGAGTAAAGCTGAGATCGAGAGCTTCCAATCGCTATCCATCTTGTGCGAAGGCGGAGCTCCTGGAACGATCGAGCTCTACAATCAGTCTCATCGCGAACGGTCGATACGGGTGGATTCCTGGCGGTCAAGAATCTCTGTTTACAGCCCTCTGATCGCGAAGGACCGGCTTGCAACGGCGGAGGACCACTCCAACATCTTCTTCTCCAAGTCGTCTTCTCACAGTCAACAGAGATAAGCCCATATCTTTCATAAAGCTTAAAAGCTTAAGTTTAAAGCTTAGAAAGCTTAATAAGAAGCTTAGAAAGCTTCAATTTTTTAAGACGGCGGCAGGCAGCAACATCCGTAAAATTTGGCGCAAAAAACGGGTCCCCCCTCCCTAAAATTTGTTGTTTACAGTAAGACCCTCCCTAAAATTCGTTGTTTACAGTAAGACTAGGCTTAAGCTTAGTCAAGCAAGTTCAAAGTCACACAAAGCTCCAAAGTTTCTCAACTTTCATAAGTTTTGGTACTCTACAAGTCGAGCAAGTCACCAGAAGTCAGAATTGACTTATGCCTAAAACTCCCATAAGGATTGTTCCTGCACAAAAGCACTGAACTGCAAAGTTGTTCCCTGGAAGACTGTTCGCATACGCAGACTTGCTGAACCAGTTTTAGCACACGCAGAAGGACATACGCAGAATTTACAAAGATTTCAAACCCCGCAATTGCCAAAGTTGAAGATCATGAAAGCCAAACAAAAATCTATAAGCCTTGTACACCCGACTTTGAGCTACGCTCATCCTACTAATTGGATTTTGAGAGTGTGAGGTCTTTTGAAGTTTTGCAGGATGACGGAACAAAATATGGATGATTTAATGGCTGAATGCGGTCTTCATGAACCTACGGTGGAACAAAAGTTGGATTTAACTATGATGCAGTTGGACGAAGAACGAAGAGCCCCGCAAGCATTGCAAGTTCAATTGGCCAATTTACAAAGATCGACTACTGACAAAGAGGAACCATAATCCGAAGATCTTATCCGACGAACCATCGATGTGACTCTCGAAGCTCAATCTATCCGCAAAGAAACAAAGATAAATAAAAGAAATTTCAAATTCCCTACTTTTAATGGCACTCGGGATGGAAAGACTGTTCTTGCATTCATCAGTCAGTTTGACGATTACTTTCATGAGGAAACATACGTTGAAAAATATAAAATCAAGTGTGTCACTAATCATTTAGTGGATAGAGCATCTCTTTGGTGGACCGTGGTTCGTAAGAGTATAGATTGTCCCACTACCTAGGAGAGTTTCAAGAAGAAGTTTTCGCATAATTTCCTTCCTCCATAATTCCATGAAAAAGCCATAAAGCAATGGGACCTTCTTCATCAAAGAGATCGTGAGCCTATTTCTCAGTATACCGAACGCTTTTGGAATGCTTTACTCCAACTACGCATGCTTGAAGATGTACCTGAAGCGACTCACAAGCACAAGTATATGTCTGGATTACTTAGGCATTACTATGCTGAAATCAATATGTTCAAGCTTGAAACTCTTGAAGATGCAATTTCTTTAGCTCATGACACTGAAGACAAGCTTCGAGGAAGAGACAAGCGTCCACAACAATTTCAAGCAAATGGTAACTATGGTTCTAAGCAATTCAATTCAAATTTTAGAAGATTCAATCAAAGTCGATTTCCTTCATCATCTTTCCATAAGTCTTGGACAAAACCACCTACTTTGCCATCGAATACCAATCAAAACCCTAAGCCATCTTCACAGCCAAATTCTAATATTCCTAGACTTCCTGCCATTGCAAACAATGTATCTAAAGCCAAACCTATAGTATGTTACAAATGCCATCAACCTGGACATCTAGCAACCAATTGCCAATCGAAGAAGCCACCTGTCCATATCAACTATCTTGGACCAATGGAAGATGAAGAATATGAAGAAATGCCTGACTTTACGGAAGATGAGGATGACGTTACTACTCCTTCGAATACTTTACCAGGTATGCCAACTCCACATTCTTTGTTCACAATGAAATGTTTAGTGCATGGAAAATAAAAGATTATTTTGCATGATGATGGTAGTACACATGATTTTATTTCTACAAAGTTAATGAAAGAATTGAAATTACAAACTGTTCCTACGTATTATCGCATTAAAGCAGCATTCTTAGGCACAAGGTATAATGGAACACAAGAGGTGCATGATTTAGAAATTCAAATTGGTGAATATACTAAAAGAATCAATTTTCTAGTTGTACTATTATAGTCCAGCAGTGATATTATCTTAGGTATGCCTTGGCGTCATCAGCATAATCTTGACATAGATTATTCCACGCATTCAATTAATATTCATTTTCAAGGAAAACACATTACATTGTATGGTATGCATGCATCTAATGCTTTTCCATTGCTTACTCATACTCAAGCTAAACGTGCATTACGCAAAAGTAGTAAATCTTATCTAATTTGGGTGAATGAACTGCAAGCTAAAGAAAAATCTGACATATTCAAAACTGCATTTAGAACACAATTTGGTCATTATGAATTTTTAGTGATGCCTTTTGAATTGACTAACGCACCTGCTACATTTAGTAGAATGATGAATCGCATATTTTTGAAATACCAGCATTGTGTTATAGTATTCTTTGATGATATCTTGGTATTCAGTAAAAATGAGAAAGAACATTATGAACATCTGTCTTTGTTTTTCAAGTTGTTGAAAGATAATCAATTGTATGCTAATCCGGAAAAGAGTGAGTTCTTTCAAACAGAAATTGAATATTTAGGTCATATTGTGTCATCAAAAGGTATTGGTTGACCCTAAGAAGATAGAAGCAATATTAAACTGGCCAATACGTAAAAATGTGCATGAGTTACGTTCTTTTCTAGGTCTTGCTAGTTTTTACAGAAAATTTGTGCAAAAATTTTCATTACTTGCTTTGCCTTTGACTAAACTTTTAAAGAAAGGTATTGTTTATCATTGGTCTGATAATCAATAGAAATCTTTTGATTTATTGAAACATGCATTAACCCATGCTCCTGTATTACAACTACTTGATTTCAATAGACCATTCTTTTTAGTAGTTACTGATACTAGCGGATCTGGAATACGAGCCGTACTTATGCAAGATAATCATCCCATAGCCTATTCTAGTTGTAAACTGAAACCCTCCGAACTTAAATATTCCACATATGATAAAGAATTATTAGCTGTTGTAGAAGCTTTAAGACAATGGAAACATTACTTAATGGATTCTGAGTTTATGATTAAGACTGGTCAACAAAGTATTAGACATTTACTTAGTCTACCTCAAATATTTGACCGACATATCAAATGGGCAGCTTCTATTTAGAGTTTTCATCCCTTTATTCAATATCAACCAGGTAAAGAAAATGTAGTAGCCGATGCATTAAGTAGAAGACCGACCATTCATAATATTTTTGTCATATCATTTGATTCTCTAACTCCTATGAAAGATACTTATCATCAAGACATTACTTTTCATGCTGATTGGAATAAATTAGTTGGAAATAACTAGATTTCTATTGATTCACTATCTTACAATGATGGATTCATATTTTATGAAAAGAGATTATGTGTTACAGTTCCATTTAGATCTTTTGTTTTAAATGAGATTCATTGTCCTCCATATCAAAGTCATAGAGGTATCATATCTACTTTACGTACATTAACTGAAGATTTTTATTGGCCACATATGGACACTGATGTATCTAACTTTGTTTCTGAATGTTTGGTTTGTCGAAGAGTTAAGAGACATCATGGTAAACAATATGGTTTACTTATGCCTTTATCTATTCCATCAAGACTATGGGAATACATTTCTATGGATTTTATTACTGGTTTACCTCATACTAAAGCTAACCATGATATGATTTTGACTATAGTAGACAGGTTTAGTAAACAAACATATTTCATTCCATACAAGAAAACTTTAACAGTATCTTAGGTAGCACAATTGTTTTTGAAAACTGTTTTCACTAATCATGGATTACCAAAAGTTATTATTTCTGACCGTGATTCTAGATTTTGTAACAACTTTTGGATTACTTTCTTTCCTAACCTAGGAACAAAGATTGATTTTTCATCTGCATTTCATCCTGAAACTAATGGACAAACAGAAGCCACTAACAGTAAGCACCGTTTGAAGTGATTTATGGTTATAGATTGTCGACACCTGTTGCATCTTTATCAAATAGAATTCAGAGTGCTGATGATATTGCTAGTATGTACGCTACTATTTTTTATGAGTTTAAAGACATGATTACCAAAGCCCAGCAATCGTATACAAAACAAGCCAATAAGAAAAGACAGGCCATGAATTTCAAAGTTGATGACTATGTTTGGTTGAGAATAGAAAAATGTAGATTACAAAGTATAGATAAACACCCAGTTGTGAAATTAGCACCTAGATTCTATGGACCATTTAAGATCATTCACAAAATCAATGACAATGCATTCAAGTTAGAATTACCACCTCACTGAAAAATTCACATCACATTTCACATTAGTTTATTACGACCCTTTAGAGGCCAATTACCTGTACATCCTATTTATGAAAATCCACCTTTGTTAAATGAAGAGACTGAAGTACTTGAACCTGAAGCTATCATAGATACTGACTTTATGACTACTAGAACTGGCGTATTTGGTCAAGTTTAAAAACCATCGTGTTGAAGAGGCCTAATGGATGCACACTAGAGACTTAAATGCTTTTCCCACTCTGTTAGCTCCACATTGAGCTAATAGCAATTGAGGACAATTGCTATCCCATCCCGGGGTATGATGCGAGGAGACATATTTCATGGTGGATTCTGTGCCATAGTGGATTCCGTGAGGTTTTATAGTGGATTCCGTAAACTTTGTTGACCGGGGCTCATACACAAAGTGGATTCTTTGTGTGAGAAGTTGATGGCGGAGACGCCTATCTTTTTCGGGCGTTTCATTAATTAGTGTGTACATGGGTGATTCCATAGTGGGTGATGCTGCAAAATATATATTAAATTAATAAACGTTTATAAGTTTAGAGTACGCACTTGTGATAAATTAAGATTAGGATTGATTTCTAACCAGTTAATTTATTTATGTAGCTGAAGACTGCTAGGTATTCACTTTTTTTGGTTTAATTGTATTATTTTATTAACAATTGTGAATGCTTCAGTTGATGTGTAGAGATAGCAGCAGTGGCGGAGGAAAGCATTGGAGGACAGCATGTATTCGAGTTATCACTTATATTTTGACGGGTGCATACCTTAGGCATGGCGCCTATATTTTGTCGCGCCTATTTATTGAGGCGTTGGATATTTATTTATTATTTTGTATGCACATGGACGCACGATTATGATATTTGTATTTGGACATTATATTGGGTATGCCTGACTCTTTGGGCGCCCGCTCATTAGCTTTATTTCTATCTTGTGCTAAAGCAAACTCAA
The DNA here is from genome assembly GCF_053477565.2 of Lygodium microphyllum. Taxonomy (NCBI): domain Eukaryota; kingdom Viridiplantae; phylum Streptophyta; class Polypodiopsida; order Schizaeales; family Lygodiaceae; genus Lygodium; species Lygodium microphyllum. The sequence goes on along the minus strand of NC_141144.1, from coordinate 53,136,026 downwards.
AAGCCAAAAGCGTGCTATTTTGTAATTTGGGCTATTATTTGAGCTTGAAGATGATTAATACATAAAATACATGCTTTGTGGAGCGCTCACACAATGCATGGGGAGAGATTGCATCCAATTGGTCTATTGTTCATGTCTTGCATGCTTTCTACCTTGAGTTTTGTGCAAAAAGTAGAGTTTTTTTGTTCTTGGGGACCTTCCGGTATTCACTACGCGAGCATACAACATCCGATCTGTGCACCAGATCTTCTGCAACAAAGAGATCATGTGTCTATTTTGCAATACAGTGAGCGTTTCTAGAATGCCTTATTGCAACTTCGAATGCTTGAAGACATACCTGAGGCAATCCACAAGGGCAAGTTTATGCCTGGTTTTCTTGGTCACTTCTATGCGGAGGTGAACATGTTCAAGCCAACAACTATTGAGGATGCAATTTCTTTGGCCCATAATGCTGAAGATAAAATTCAAGGACAAGAGAAGAAACCACAACAATTCCCAATTAACAGTAACTTCGATATAAAGCAATTCAATTCTAACTTTCAAAGATTCAATCAAAATTGCTTTATTCAATTTTCTTTCCGTAAATCTTAGACCACAAACCCCTATTTTACCATCGAACACAAATCCAAATCCTAAGCCATCTTTCCAACTAGATCCCAACATCTCTAAACTACCAGCTATTACTAATAATGTTTTCAAAGCCATACGATCTCATGGATAAGCCACAAGGGGCCACAATATTTAACAAAATAGATCTTAAATTTGGATACCATCAAGTATGATTGGATACACCTGATATTTTTAAAATTGCATTTAAAACACAATTTGGACATTGTGAAATCTTTGTTATACCATTTGGTTTAACTAATGCACCAGCCACATTTAGTCCTATGATGAATCGCATATTTTTGAAGCATCAGCATTGTATAATTATTTTCTTTGATGATATATTGGCTTTCAATAAGAACGAGAATGAACATTATGAACATTTATTCTTAGTTTTCAAATTATTGAAAGAGAATCAATTATACGCTAATCTTAAAAAGAGTGAATTATTCCAAACTCAAATTGAATTTCTTAGGGCATATTATTTCATCTGATGGTATTGAAGCTAATCCTAAAAGGATAGAAGCAATTTTGAATTGACTGATACCTGAAAATGTGCATGAACTATATTCTTTTTTAGGTCTTGCTAGCTTTTACAGAAAATTTGTGACAAATTTTTCATTGCTTGTATTGCCTTTGACAAAATTATTAAAGAAATGTATTATATATCATTGGTCTGAAAATCAGCAAAAGTCTTTTGATTTACTGAAACACGCCTTAACACATGCCCCTGTATTGCAATTACTTGACTTTAATAGACCATTCTTCCTAGTAGTCTCACTGACACTAGTGGATCTAGAATAGGAGCTGTCCTTATGCAAAATTCATATCCCATAGCCTACTCTAGCTGCAAACTTAAACCATTTGAACTCAAGTATTCTACCTATGATAAGGAATTACTAGTTGTAGTACAAGCTTTACGTCAATGGAAACACTATTTAATGGGATCTGAATTCATGATCAAAACTGACCAACAAAGTATCAAACATCTGCTTAGTCAGCCACAAATTTCTGACCGTCATATTAAATGGGTTACTTTTATTCAAAAATTTTATCCACTTATCCAATATCAACCCGAAAAAGAAAATGTTGTTGTCGATGCTTTGAGTAGAATACAAACTATCCATAATATCTCTGTAATATCTTTTGATTCCCTTAACCCTATGAAAGATACCTATGATCAAGTCCCCAGTTTTCAAGTTGATTGGAATAAAATAGTTGCAAATAACTGGATTCCAATAGATTCATTGTCTTATTTTGATGGATTTATGTTTTATGAGAAAAGGTTGTGTATAACTGTTCCATTTCGATCATTTGTGTTGCACGAAATTCATTATCCCCCATACCAAGGCCATAGAGATATTATTTTTACTTTACATATATTGGTTGAAGATTTTTACTGGCCACAGATGAAATCTGATATTTCTAACTTTGTATCTTAATGTTTAATTTGTCAAAGAGTTAAGCGATACCATGGTAAGCAATATGGTTTATTAATGCCTTTACTAATTCGTGAACGACCATATGAACAAATTTCAATGGATTTTATTATTGGTTTGCCTAACAACCAAGCTAATCATGACATGATTTCGACTATTGTATATCGATTTAGCAAACAAGCATATTTCATTGCATGCAAGAAAACATTAACTGCATCTCAAGCTGCTCAATTGTTTTTGAAAACTGTTTTCATTAACCATTGTTTGCCAAAAGTTATTATTTCTGACCGTGATTCTAGATCTTGCAATAATTTTTGGACTATTTTTTTGCTAATTTAGGTATAAAGATTGATTTCTCATTTTCATTTCATTCTGAAACAAATGGATAATTAAAAGCTACTAACAATATAATTTTAGATCTTTTGCGTGCATACACAATTTCAAAACCACAAACATGGGATATACACTTACATTTACTTCCGTTTGCATACAATAATACACCACATACAGCTACACAGAAAGCACCTTTTGAAATCATTTATGGATATAAATTGCCTACACCTGTTACATCATTGTCAAACAAAGTTAAAGGTACTGATGATATTGCCAATATACATGCTACTATTTTTGCTGAAGTCAAATATATGATTACGAAAGCGAAGCAATCATACACTAAACAAGCTAACAAGAAAAGAAAAGCTATGAGTTTCAAAATTGATGATTATGTTTGGTTATGCATTGAAAAGAGACGATTACAAAGTGTTGAGAAACATCCTATTGTTAAGTTAGCCCCTAGATTTTATGGACCTTTCAAGATCATTCACAAAATCAATGACAATGCATTTAAATTAGAATTATCCCAACACTGAAAAATCCACAATACTTTTCATATCAGTTTGTTACGACCTTTTAGAGGCCAATTACATGTTCACCCTGTCTATGAAAACTCTCCTTTGTTAAAAGAAGAAATTAAAATCCTTGAACCTGAAACTATTCTATATACTAACTTTCTGACTACTAGAACTGGCCGTAGATATTCTAGATATTTGGTTAAGTTTAAAAATCATCCTGCTGAAGAGGCTCAATGGATGCACGCCCGTGATCTAAATGCTTACCCCTCACTACTCGCTCCACATTGAGCTAATAGCAATTAAGAACAATTGCTATCCCACCCCGAGGATATGATGCCAGGAGGCATATTCCACGGTGGATTCTGTGGGGTTTTGCGATGGATTCCATAAAACTATATTTATTTGCTGAGGCTCCTACACAAGGTGAATTCCTTGTGTGTGGATTTGACGGGGATGCGTGTTCTTTTCGAGCGTCATGTTAATTTCATGTGCATGTGGGTGACTCCACAGTGGGTGATTCCACAAAATACATATTTAAATTAATGGACATTTATGAGTTTAGAGTGCACTCGTATTAAATTAAGGTTAGGACGGAATTCCAACCTATTTATTTATTTTGTAGCTAAAGACTGCTAGGTATTCACTTTTCTCGGTTTAATTTTATTATTTTCCAACAATTGTGAATACTTCAGTTGATGTGTAGAGTAGGCAGCGGTGGCATTGGAAAGCACTAGGCATAGCATGTATTCAAATTATCTAGAATAAATTATCATTTTTTATGGGTGTGCGTCTTATTATTAAAGATAAGGCACTAATATCTATTTAGACGTGCTTATTTATTGAAGCACTCGATAAATATTTATTATTTTGTATGCGCATGGATGCACGGTTTAAATATTTCACTATTGGACATTGTATTTGGGCACAACTCGACTCTTGGGCCACCCAACTGCTTTATTCTTTATTTGAAAAAAAGTAAATACAAAAGCTAAAGCATGCTTATTGTAAAAGTGAGCTTATTTTTACCTTTGATACGAATACAATTTTAAGTACATGCCTTGTGAAGCGCTCACACAAGGCATGGGGGGAGATTGTACCCAATTGGTCTTTTTGCTTCATGTCGTGCAAGTCTATTCTCTTGATTTTTGAGCTTAAAGTAGAGTTCTTTGTTCTTGGAGACCTTCTGATGCTTGTTATATATGCATCCAACATCCGATTTGCGCACCAGGTAAAGCCTCGAAGTGTAAATCTTAATTTTTAAAATAAAAAATCCAAAATTACTTGCTAGCATTATGGAAAACCTTGTTATTATCGATCTGGTTGTTGTGTTTTCTTACCATCCAATAATAATCAAAGCACGACCCAATTTCACAATATCGAGAAGTTACTTGAATGCAACTTTGATTGAACTATGAACACATTACAGTATGAAATAAGGTATACCTATTTCTTTGCATGCTCTATTGAAGATGAAAGATTCTAGGCATGACTCAAATGCGACTATTTTGCATGATGATGATAGATATCATGATTTTGTATTTCAAAAAAATGGATTAGGAGGTTATAATTAAAAATTATTCCATTACACAAGGTTAAATCTACATTTCAAGGCATTAGATATAATGAAACAAGGAAAATTAAAGGTTTAGAAATTTCTATGGGTAAGTATAAAGGAAAAAGTGATTCCTTAGTTGCACCTCTTTCGATCATGAGAGATTATCCTTGATATGCTTTTTAGACATCAAATTAACTCTACCATTGATTATTATACTAGCACAATAACTTTTGAATTCTAAGGACAGACAATCTCTATGATTAGCTACCTTAAATTTGAAGTGTATTCAATAATCAATCACACATAAGCTACCCGAGCACTAAGAAAGCCATACAAGGTATACATGATTTTTATAATTGAAGTTAAAAAGTCTAAGTCTTGTCCATTGTCATCCCCATAGAAAACGTTTTTAGACTCATATAGACCTGGTTTTATAGATAATTATCCACTTAAGTTACCATCACTACAAGGATAATCAAATTAAAAAATTGAACTTTTTCCATTGCACAAAACTCTATAGATACACAGTCCTTTCTATCAAAAAGAAATTCAAAGACAACTGATTGAATTGTTAGATAATAGTTTGATTAATCCTAGTGTTTCTCCTTTTGTTACACTTGTCTTGTTGATTGAAACAAAAAAACATATAGAAGATGTATTGATTATCAAGCCTTAAACAAAGTGACTCTTAAAAATCAATAGAGCTAATTTCTAGATGAATTGCTTAATAAACTTAAAGGAGATAAAATTTTTGGCATGATAGATCTCAAACTAGAATATTATGAAATTTGCATGTATTTAAGACTACATTTAAGACGTGGTTTGGTCACTATGAATATATTATTATGCCTTTTAGTCGTACTAATAGAGGAGCTATGTTTACCTACATGATAAATAGAAATTTTCAAGATGATCAAGGTTTTGTAATTGTTTTCTTTAATTATATACTTGTTTTCAATAAATCAAAACAGGAATATAAGAAATTTCTTCACATTGTTTTTGTACTATTGCACAAAAATCCTTTGTATTTGAATCTTGATAAGAGTTCATTCTTCTGAAATCAAATTGAAAATTTGGGTCATATAGTTTTTACTAAAGTTATCATAGTTGATCGTTTAAAAAAATGTAAACTATAAAAGATTTACCTAATCCCAAGAGTTCGCATGAAGCTCAAACTTTTCTAGGATTAGCTAGATTTTACAAAAAAAATATTAGAAATGTTTCCCTGATTTCTTTGCATTTGACTATATTGTTGCGAGAAAATATTCTTTTTTCATAGGGGCCCTAGTCAACAAAAATCTTTTATTACTTTGAAATCCCATGCACCCATTCTCTAGTTGCTTGATTTCTCCCAACCTTTCTTTCTTGTTGCCACCACTAATGCTAGTGGTCCATATATAATCACTATTTTAATATAGAATGATCATACAATCACCTATAAAAGTCATAAATTAAATATCACAGATATGCCATAATCAAGTATATGGATGAATTCTTCCTCATGCCATATGAATCCACACTCCATGCAAATGCAAAGTCATTTAGATATGTTGGACCGGGATCCGAGGGAGTGGTTGTGGCCAGCTTTAATAGTCGCCCAAAAGCTAGTTAGCTCCATTGCTAATAGAAGCTAGGTTGGTAGACACATCTTGATGTAAGTTGACATTGGATTGGGCCCATCACATAACCAAGGAAAAGCATAGCATAGTGGATGCTTTCTCCAATATCTTTTAGCGATTCTTCTTGTTTCTTATGGCTTGTATAAGCTCATGGGTGCCTAGCAATCGGTATTTGTTTCTTATGGAAATCCAATGGTCAAGTCTATGTAGGCAATCTAGGAACCCTTTGGTCTTGAAGGTTAGACCCCTTCCATTAGGAACCTACCAATGCAGAGGGCCTATCATAGTTTCTCCTCATTTGTGGACCTTAGAATATTTGGCACTTGGAGTATAGATATATGACTTGAGAGATATATATTTGAGTGAATTCCAACAATCTACCATCTCGAGCCTATATGTTTGAGAATATGGTGACATGATGAAACTCAAGGAATATAATCTCATTCAATGGGTTGGCTAGGAGGTTGATCTTGTTTGCTCCATCAGGGTATGGAGAGACATTTACAAGGGTGTATATCTAGAGTTACTATAGTAGGAATTAGGATATTGAAATGGGGCGAATCCTAGAGGGCCAAAGATTGATATAAGGATCCCCTAGGACTCACTAGCCCCACCTCACTAAGAGCCTATGAAAGCTAGGACATGTGTGGGGCAATACAAATTTTAACTATATTGGATATTTGAGTGCAAGTGGCAGATAGAGTTAGAGGTCTAGAAGGGTAGCCATTTACTTTTAGATAGAGGGTAACAAAGTCTTGCCTTCCTCAACAACCCTTGGAGGAGGATTAGACTCATAGGCCTCCAAGGAAAGACATGACAATTCGATCAATAAATAGCTTGGTCAAGCATCTAGCAGGGGCATCTTTGGATCCAACAAGATAGTCATTTAGATATGTTGGACCGGGATCCGGGGGAGTGGTTGTGGCCAGCTTTAATAGTCGCCCAAAAGCTAGTTAGCTCAATTGCTAATAGAAGCTAGGTTGGTAGACACATCTTGATGTAAGTTGACATTGGATTGGGCCCATCACATAACTAAGGAAAAGCATAGCATAATGGATGCTTTCTCCAATATCTTTTAGCGATTCTTCTTGTTTCTTATGGCTTGTATAAGCTCATGGGTGCCTAGCAATCGGTATTTGGGTAGCACAACTGTAACAGGATGGAGTCGACAAGTTCTTCTCGCTTGGAGTGCCTGGAGACTCTGAACAAAAACGTATGGTTATGTACCACAATTAGAGGGCATCAATGTATAGCACCTCGGGGGAGCTCTAATCCAGTCACTCTGTGACAGTTGGAAGCAGCTATAGGAAGACTCTTGACACAGGCGAGAGCTTTGGGCAGCAGTTTGTTCACACTTGGAGTGGCCATGGCGTGTTCTTAACCTTACAGGATGGCCACCCTTGGCCGTGCTATAATCCTCCTCGGCTATGCTATACTTCTCGTCCATGGCTGCTATCCTCTATCCTTCCCATACTGCCATGAGCGGCTTGTAAATACAGGTCTTTTAAGTGAAATTGCCTCTCTCTCTCTCTCTGTCTCTCTCTCTCTCTCTGCACATACACAGAAGTACGGGAGAATCTCATATCCTTCATTATTTAGATATTCGCCATTTTGTGGGCTTTTACTTATATCGTGAATGAAATACTAAGAGAGATGCAACATCAGTTACCTCTGGACCTTGAGCTTGTGCTGCATTTCTTGCAAAGCCGGTGTATTTCCGGTACCTGTCAAGGATCTTCCGTGCACTGCAACAGAAGAGATCCAACCTTAGAGACCTCCTAAGCTAGTTCGATGCAGACAGTGACATGCTGTTTCATAGACATCGTCGACCTTGTATCTTGTCATATCAATGCATGTACACAAAACTCACGTGTCTGCTTCGCTATCTCAGGCTAAATCGACATTAATCCCTTCACGATTGTGCACCAGAAAAAATCAAGACCGCGCTATCAAAGTCTCTTTCGAAAACGTTTATGAGCGACGTTGGGTCTCAACTTTGGGCTCCATATTTTTATAGCTTAGCTGTTTTTGTAAGATTTCATGGAATGCAAGACTTAAATGCTATTTTTTAGATGTTATGAACTCTTTCCTATCCAAATATTTGAGCCATATCAAAATAGCATCAATGTTTCAAAAGGACCTTTCAAATTCTAATTAGTTCAGTATCGAAATATGCTTAAAAATACACTCTATTTTATGATTACTTTAATATCTGAATATGATTATTTTACTATGTATGATTACTTCAACACTAAAATGTTCTACAACATTTTTGCAATCTGGTGGCTTGACAAATGAATGATAGACACAAGACAAGTAGAAAGTATTTGATTTAGCAATCTCATAGATATTTTATGTGATTGGATTTACTCATATCATATGTGACTATTGTTACATAGAATGACATGATTAGATTTGTTTATATCAAATGTGACTATTGTTATATAAAGCGATACCAAACATTAAGCATGTATACAAAGCACCAATGCATATTTTTGAAAGTACAAACATTCATAGCTCAATTGAATTACACACTAGCCATGATAACATACACCAAATTAATGCCAATGTCACAGAAACAAAAGAAGATGTGCACACAAAGAAAAGCTACAAGCACACTCATAGAGACAGAGAGAGAGAGAGAAGCTCTCAAAGCTAGACTTCACTACATATCAAGGAACACTCATAGGAGAAGAAAAAACCATTTTCTTCCACCTCAAAGGTATGCTATTTTTTTTCGCTTTCTACCATATTGTTTTTCTATTGTTTTTGTACTTCATGAAACATATATTGAGTTGTTGATATAGATACAAAGCTTTGCATGAGCTTTTTAGGCTTAATACGGGGTTACATATGTAGTTAAATTTTTTGAATCACAATGGACAATATAAGATTACACATGCAATTTAACATTAGATTATAGGTGTTATGACTACAATTTATATATGGTTTGAAATGTGTTACGATTATGATTCTTTATTTTGATTTATGATTTTTGCAAATGCCTTATCTCTAGTATCTAGGTCAAATCATTTTCCTCCTTGTGTTTTAATTTGCATGCTTATCTAAAGGTGAAAGAATAAGTGGGGCATCTCCATTGAACTATATATTTCATTTCTATATTAGGTTGCTCTCAAATATTTGGTGCTTGAGGCACAGAAAGGTTGATGCTTTGTGACTTAATAGTGGTTTGGAATTCAAAAATTCATGTTGTAATCAATCCATGCATGTCCTTGAGGTACTTGAATATTTTAAAGCTCTTTGTCTACACATTTCCCTACGAGTTTAAACGTGATGTGTTATTTGATAATGGGCTTCTAATTTCTTTTTTCTTTTTTTGGTTTGCTATGGGCTTGTGAATTTAGGATTTAGAGTCAGATTAGATTTTTTATCATTGCTACTTAGAGAAGAGACAAAAGAAGAAGGTGAAGAAGAACATTCAAAGGCATGCCTTATGTTTCCTTTGATGTTTAGTTGTATTTCTTGTACTCTGATTATTAATTGTTATTGCAATGGCTAAGTGTATGAGAATGTCATAACTATTGTTTTACATCGTTAGGTTATTTTTGGAACTCATATGAGGATGTATATATTGTATGTACATGACACTATATGTATTTGGATGGGGAGGGTTGGATATCTAACCTTATTAAAGCCATCATTAATACCTATTTCAGAGGCCATGATAATTTAGCTATCAAGAGGAGTTCGTTATTGTGATATGGTAATAGGTATTTGGGGAGAATCCTATACATTGGATTCAAGGTTGATACTTATTAGCCTAACTCTGAAACAAAAACTTGTCATATCCTCCTTATTTCATTAATCCCATTTTAGAGGCCCTGGTATTTGAGCTATCAAGACAAGTCTATTATTGTGATCTGGTAATATGCTAATTGGGAAAAATCCTATACATTGGATTCAAGATTGGTAGTTACTAGCCAAAGTATGAAATAAAATATTATCATATCCTCCTTATTTCATAGAGATTGATTTAGGTTCAAGGGGCTCATGTATGGTCAAGACTTTGAGAGAGCTTATGTATATGCATACACATTGACCTTTGCATGCATATTTTCCTAGTCTATGCATACACATATACTATGCATAGACTACACTAACATATGTATATGTGTAAGCATGTGTGTTTGTATACACACACACACACACACACACACACACACATATCATGTGTAGTCATATGTATATGTTCATGTGTCTACATAGTCTATATGTATGTGTGTGTACAATCTATATGTATAGGTAGCTTGTCTATGTATTATGTATATGTAAGTATATACATTAATAGAGTTATGGGTATGCATAGCATATGTATAGGTTATTATACATGGTATAAGTTTACATATGTGTATTCGTAGCCAATTATGTGAATGTGTACACTATGACTTGTACATATATGCAATCTATCTATGTTAGCCTTGTGTGTACTCATGTTGTATCATGCCAATAATCTTGATATGTTATATTTCTATAGATGCATTTGATCATATTATTGCAAATGTTGATGTGAGTGGGGTTGTAATGAACCTTAGTAAAAAATCTTAATTAAAACCCTAAAAGAATTTTGTTTTAGTCATCCCGTCAACCAACACCAATGTTATTCTGAAGATCATCTTGCATCATCATCATATTTGTTGTGTACCAGTTTTGAAAGCAACACTAGGGATAAGATCATTTGACTGAGGCAAAAAGAACAAGGCAAGGCACACCCTTGTAGACCATACCTAATATGAAGTGAGACTAAAGGCTAGATAAAACCTCATGTGATAAGGCTTGGCCTATTGGTTATTTATTATTTGATGTGTGGCTAGTCCATGAGAGTGAGAGAGATCAAGAGAGGGAGAGGGAGAGAGATATATATATAGAGAAGAGAGAGAGATATCAAGGGAGATATTAAAAGAAAGAGAGAGAGAGAGGGGGGGTAAGATACCAAGAGAGACATAGGGAGGTGGAGTGAGAGAGAATAGAGATAAGAGTATACGGTAAGAGAGACTAATATTGATGAAATAACAATAGAAAAGCGAATAAATAATATTGAGAATCTAGACCACAATAACTAAGCATTCTAGGATCCTTGTGAGTACCTAAGATGCCAAGTTAATAGAAAAGAAATTATACTTAGGAGGAAATTTATATAGAATTACCCTCCCACGGTAATATCTAGTCCATGCTTTAGAATTTCCAAATTATGAATGTTTAGAATTGTGACGATGAAATCATTGATTCATTATATATCACAATTAAATTATTTTTTTGAATGAAAATATTTAAAGAAGTTATAATACTTATGAATCTGGATTGAGAAACTATGATAATTATCCTTTAAAAATCTGTTAGTAAGAAAACATTAACCTCTTGAGCTAGTAAAGGTTAGGAAATATAAACTCTTTTTGCTAGGAAACTATCTCAAAAGGTATTTGGATGAGCATTTTATTTTCGGGTGTGGAACCTTGATGAAGTTGATACAAAAAGATAACTTTGACCTTTCTAAAAAGAAAAACCTTCGATACTCAAAATAAAAGTATCTTCTTATTACTTAAATCGGTAATGAGATAGCTCAATGAAAAGTGTCATCAGGAAAATCCAAGACCCAAGATTAAGAATCATGACAAAAAGGTCAAGGGAAACCTATGCTTATAAGCTTATGGCTTACATAAATATTCATGCATAAGCATATTTTATCATATTACTTGCCATATTAAAAGAAATACTTTCAGTATTTATAGATGCTGCTAAGATTTAATTTATCTAAAATTGAATAATCATAGGATGTGCATACTAAACAAAATTTTAGCTAAATCGAGAATCTTTCAAGTCCCATTCTTCATTATTTACAATATTGGGACTCCAAAAAGACATATTTAAGTCTCCCAAAGCTACCATATGACAATCATTAGAAATCTTATGAAAAATGGAATCTATTGAGCTATTGAACAATGAATTTGGAGCAACTTTGTGAGAGTTATAGCAAAGAGAAAGTTTTAACCATGAGTCCTAAAATTGTGAAAATTTTCCATTGTCACTAATAACGTGTTACTAGACTTCCCCCAAGAGTAGATGCACTATCTCTTTAGATTGCTAGGTTACTACTTTAGATTGCTAGGATTGGCATTGGATATGAGAGGTCTATTCATAGAGACTTGTTGAAAATGCTAGGAGGCATCAAGGAGCCACATGGCTCTTGTCGTAATTCCTTGGGCATGCTACGACAAGCTTACCCCCTAGGAGCCCAAGTGGCATCCAAGAAAGCCCTCATAATAGTTGAGGGTAGACCTGATGGATTTATTTTGGCCTTCAAGTGGAGTTTTGATATAGACTAGAATAATTATGTTTTTTTTAAAAAGATAATAAATTCAAACATATATTTTATTTTTGAAACTATTTACTTTCCTTTGTATTCGAGTGCTCAGTGTATGCCTAACTTTTGTGAATGAACATTATTTAACAGATTAACTAACAAAACTATTTTTATATGTCAAACTAAATTGTATTAGCATATTTGAAAACTAAAATACTCCTCCAAGGAAGAAGATGATTAGATCGCATCTTTCCTATGGCAACATGGACTTCGTTAGTTGAGAGGATTTTATGAAAACTCAAGTGCTAGATAAGAAGGGGATGAGGATAAGCTAAGAAGCCTAGAATGCTGACTATCCCAGTATGTTGTCTTAGAACCCAACTATTATTGTTTTTGGAGCTAGAGTTGAAACACACCTCAAACCCATAAGGATTAACTTGAAAACGGAAATCTAAGTTATATGCTATGGTCCTCTATCAACCATCTATCATTAGCTTGTAAGGTCACTACTTTGTTATCATCTCGCAAGTCAAAGCAAACCATTACCCAGTTGGTTCAAAGAGAGTGAGAAACCAGGGGAAATTATGTGCATGGACCCTTGGACCGACCGGGTAAAGTCTAATTTGGCCTCCTAAAAAGGCATTCATTTGGTTTTAATGATGACACACTAGGTCATTTCTAAGCTTACCTAATCTAACAATCCGGAGGAGTCCACCTTATAGAACATGTAGGATACTGCATGAGTTCAAAAGAAAGGGTGTTATATTTAGTAAAATTTATAGGATTATATTTACAAAAGGGATTTTGAATTAGAATTTGCAAAAAAACTGTAAGTTTAGTAAAGTAAAAGGGGCCATTTTAAAGCCTTATACTATGGAAAGAAAGGGTATTTATTCATATCCTTTGAATGCACGCTATATAGATGATTTCTTATAGGTAGACTCCCCTAGCTAACAGTTCAATTATAATGGAAGCCTCTAAGTATAAACAAGACCACTTTGTTGTTGTTGGCAAGGCCCATCAAGGATCTAACCACCAAGTTTCCTTAAGGATTTTATTTAGTTTGCTAATTAGTCCTAGCACACTTTAATTTAATATATAGAACTTGACTTCATTAATTAGCTCTTTTAAACATGTTCATTCACATAAATTAAGCATAGATAGAAATATAATTTCAAATAATTTTTGAAAATAGTTGCATATAATATATTTATGTGCACTCTCAAAGTGCAATATTGTGCCAGCATTTTGTCCCTTACAATGTACCCCATATCCAAAGTACATGGATACCCGTGTATACATACAATCTACCAATCCACCCCTATTTAGCATCAGGGTCTTCTAGGAAGATCATGATAGACCCATAGGGGTTAAAACACACTTTGACATGTAAGGAGTTTACAGCCAAAGCCCCCCTTGGCACTGCCCTTGTCACCTCCTAGCCTAACATTGTCCTATGGAGAGACCTTTAATTGTTAAGAAACCAAAACAATTTCCTTTAATATCTCAAAAGAGAAGATATAATCCACAACTTATTTCTCCTTAGAATGCAACCACATAACGCAACACATGACAGTCTCCCCTAGTGTTTAGGACGTGATACTTCTCAAACCCTCTTCATACTTTTCAAAGGTCATATGCTTTCCTCTAAATGATACATCACTTTAGCATACATTACATTTTGCAAGCATGAGCAAGGCATCTATCTTTACTCCTAGTGGTTATGTCCTCTAAGGAATAATCATGATTAGTTCATAATGAATAATTTATTTTTGTATTCTACAAATATTGTAACTCGTAATTTCCTCCTAAATGCACAATCACTTAAGGATATTCATGGATCTTGATTACATGAAGATGACACCTTCAGTGTTGCAAGTTATAACAATAGTGGACTAGTTATAAGCTAATCAATCAACTGCTCAATCATTTGACTTAGTAAAACTTTCTTTAAATCTACCCAAAGGTACTTGAATAGATGTTGGTATGGATGGGACTTGGTTCATATGTGCAACCTCTTGTCATGCTCCCTTTTCACCACTTCGGGGCCATCATAATAACAAGCAATATTCTTCTAACTCATTCTTTGATCTATGCCTTCTTGAACCCCTAGAGCACCTCCAAACCTACATGTCTTTGAAATAGATCTTGGGAAGGAAAACCAAATATGTAGATTCTTAGCAGAGCAGGGTAGTATCTAGGTCGCGAGGAATGAATAATCTAAGTGTTATCTCTCTTTCTATTATCCTCTCTTGTTACTATCTCTCTTCTGTCTAACTCTCTCTCTCATTCAATTATCCTTCATCTCATCTTACTATCTCTCTCTAATTTTCTCTCTTGTAATTATCCTCCCCTCTTATCTCTTTAACCTCCTCTCTCTCACTACCTCTCCCTTTAACTACTATCTCCTACTACCTTCTCTCTCTCTCTCTCTCTCTCTCTCTCTCTCTCTCTCTCTCTCTCTCTCTCTCTGTGGTTTGTGTTCAATAGTCCAATACTAAAATAATTGATGGTATAACACCTTAGTTGTAATAGGCTTTTGTATAGCCTTTGACTAACCCATCACCAAAAAGAGTGCTTTGCTAACCATGTACTAGCTTTGAGGAGACGAATGTGCTACAAGGTTACCACTTTTGACATCATGCTATGAGGTTTGTGGATGCTGTCAGGATGCTCGTGATGATGTAGACAATGAGCATGAGAATGATGATGTATATGATGATGATGGTTTTTTTTCCGCACATGATAGTAGTTCTTCACATTTTATTAATGATGTTATATCCTCTCTCCCTTGAAGGAATCAAGATATCCTCATCCCTAGAGAAACTAGGGCTATCACTTTTCCTATGGTGGTTTGATCCTATGATCCATGGGTTAGGATCTACCACGCTTTCATTCTGCTACTCTAGTACAAGCATTCAACTTCAAAGGGATATTATGAATCCAAAGATAGGTTTCTCGCAACATATTGGCTAAATTAATTAGAGAAGTAGGGTCCATTACAAGTATAAGACATATTGCATCTTTCTAGGCTTCTACCCATCTTGAAAGGGTATAATATGCTTTAAGTTTTTATCATTATCTTACTCCTAAAGTATACTGAATGATCAACTTGTATGGCTTTTCTTTGTTAGGATTCTTGATTCAAATCAAGGCAACTAGCTTGGATATGCCCTAGCTCATTGCAATGGAAACATCAATGAGTGAGGCATCTCCTCAAAATATGTCATCACTATTTGAAGTCGCCAAAGCTTTAGATCTAAAAAGAGCATCTTCAAGATCTTTGGGTCACAAGGATTCTAATTGAGTATCTAACGGAAAACTTAACCCTCAACAAAACTTGGCCACATGTTGAGTAATATCCATACCCAAAGCATACTTTTTGAGAGTTATGAATCAAGAGTAATATGCTTCTAGGATCAATTCTAGTTAGCAAAGCTTGAAGAACTCCTTCATCTTTAAGATAGGACGTTAGAGGATTTTTTGTCTATATTGTGAAAACATCTAACAAGTCATATATTAAATTCTTCCATGGTTTACATGCAGAATAGTAAAAGGTAAGATCTGCCACTTATTTCCTCATTGTAGTTATTTCACAATGCATGAAAAGATAGGTGGTGAGGATGCCAAGATTGTGATAAGGTAGAATATCCATGTCAAGTCACACAAGTCAAAAAGAGGAAGTTTGCATACATATGGCCTAAATTAATGAACTGACTTATTTTAACGCTTCACATACAAAAACTTTAGAGAGGGGAACATGAGAATTAAAAAAGAGAAAAAAGTGGAGAGAGAAAACAAGAACACTATATTAGAGAACTTGGGAATCTCCCAAGTCCCACTTTCAAATAAGGGGTAAAGATTTGGCCATGTGGCTACATCTTAACCCATGCTTCAAAGTGGGACTTGGAAAGACAACTTATATAGTAATTATGGTAAAGTCCACTTTCAAAAGTAAGGGGACAAGATTTAATCGTGCAGCCAAATCTTAACTAAATTAGGAATTCCCAAACTATATGAGAATTCCCAAATTCCCTAATATATAGTGTTCAAGGGCAACATGAAAAAAATGTGACTAAGTTTTGAAGCTCTTGGAGAGGCCACCATAGCTCATGAGAAAGTTGAAACAAGAGAGAAACACAATGGAAGTGGAGCCAATGACATCTTGGGAGTTTCTTTATGCTTACAATTAGTTGGATCTTGGATAGTGTCTACTACTATACTAATAATAACTACTAGGGTATTTGCTATCATAAACCATTCACAAGGTGATTCTAAGTCTTCCACGGTGTCTTGTTTATGTATATGATGCTCTACTACTACTAGATCATTTCTAAACTAAGAATCCATGGTATTTTAAAGGATTGGAGGAGCAAAGGCTTGCATTTTCATTCTTGTAATAATAGTAACTAGTAGGGTATCTACTGTAATAAAGGTTTCTTAGGGGGTTCTAGAGCCTTTAGAGGCATCTCCTTCATGCATATGGTGCTTTGGGGATGAAAGAACACTGTTAGAATAAGAGTACATAGTTTTATGAAGATTTGGGATAGCATTGGGACTATTTTTATTTTCTATAATTAAACTATTATAATAGAGCCAAAGCACTAATTCAGTCCCCATACAAATTTTTAGCAAGATCTAATGTATGGTGAAGCTTGAAAGTATGGCTCCGGATTGATAGGGACTACCATATATGATATTGTTTGAAAGTTTATGTATAGTTTCATAGCTAAAATAATTTAAGTAAGCCTATGTAATGTAGGGTTATGCTAGTGACAAGGTGCACTTTTTAGTCAAAATGTTAGAGCTTGGGTTATGTACTTGTACTTGAGCACATGTAGTGATTGTATTTGACAAACTCTATCATAAAAAGATTGAATCAAAGGATTTTCTAAGGGTTCCTATCTTGATGTTTTGTGTTTAAAATTGATTCTATTCCTCTCTTTTCTTATTCTTTTTATGCTTAAATATCTATATCCTTCTCGTCATGACCCTTTTGGTTAAGGCCTTTGATCGTATATGATCTAACATTGGTAAGCATGTTTTGAAGGCCATCGAAAGGTTGTAGAATGGGAGGCCATGCATATTGCTAAGAAATAGACAAATGATGTATGCTCCAGGAAGAGATGTCTTAAATCCCATACGTGTAGTGAGGAGAGTGGAACAACCCAACTTATATAAAGCATTGTACTTGACTATCACTTTCATAATGATGAATACAATATCATGATGCTTTCCTCCTTCAGTTAGTGTCAGTGTCAGTCCAATACACAAGATTGTCTTTATAAGTCCAAGCTTCCATCTTGGAACCTTACTCACTTGTGTAACAATTGTCTACTCATTGTCCATGTCAACATGAATTTAGTCTTCATCTTCCGACCTC
This sequence comes from Lygodium microphyllum, assembly GCF_053477565.2. Lineage (NCBI taxonomy): Eukaryota > Viridiplantae > Streptophyta > Polypodiopsida > Schizaeales > Lygodiaceae > Lygodium > Lygodium microphyllum. The sequence goes on along the minus strand of NC_141144.1, from coordinate 53,118,254 downwards.
CATAGCTTCTTCCATGTATGTCATTACTGTGGCAAGATTGCCTATATAGCCAATGAATGTTTCCACCACAAGAAAAGAGAACGACAGATGCATAATGATTACTACCAAGCCACTTCATGAATGAACAAGAAGAAGATGATAATGATGATTCTTCCGCTACCATCAACAACTCCGACAGATTGTTTTAAAGAATTTTCATTGTATCTTTCATATGTTTTTTCCATAGCGGATCTCTATTTTTTCCTTAGTGTATTTTCTTGGTAAAAACCCTTGCCAAAGATGTAAAGTTTCAAGCTTTAACTTGACTAGGTTGCTTATGAGCTAGTCTCCCAGGCTATGCCATCATGTAAGGGGGCAAAAGCTAGCAAGTGTAGGGATTCATCATTTAAGGGGGGATGTTGAGAAATAGACAAACGATATATGCTCCAAGAAGAGATGTCCCAAGTCCCATATGCATAGTGAAAGGATAGTGGAACAACCCAACTTTTATAAACCATTGTACTTGACTATCACTTTCATAATGATGAATACAATATCATGATGCTTTCCTCTTTCGGTTAGTGTCAGTGTAAGTCCAATACACAAGATTGTCTTTATAAGTCCAAGCTTTCCATTGGGGTTCACTCATAGTAAAGAAGACATGTCACCTGCATGCAAGGACTTAAAAAAAAAACCCTATTTATGAAGCTTGTAAAACTCATACATCCCCCTATTTAAGGTTATCAGATATATGCATGTATGACTTTTTATGTATTCCCTTTCTTAAATGTAAGTCTTCATAGAACATATACTAATTTTCTTTTAAAAGTTGGAATTATCCTAAGCAATTAAAAATATCAAAATGGTCATATCACAAAGTGATTTATGTAGTGGCACTTAGATATCATCGAAGTATGTGTTGCAATGTTTTTTAGTGCATGTGTCCCCTTACCTAATGAGCAGAGTGATTAGGGGAATTGAACCCCTTTATACTTAAAGTGACTACACCAAGTAGACACCAAGCTCTCTTTGGAAGAAGGGGAGTTGAATCTCTCTATTAAAACCATGGGAGAGTGCCAACTCTCCCCCTCCCACACTATGATTAATTCACTAACCCTAATATGTGAGGGTTTAGGGTTTTAACCTTACTTGTCAAGGTCTCTTGTATGCCATGGAGAAACCAATCTATGGAGAGAGGTGATCAAATGCATCCCCCCATTGTTTTTCCCTCTATCCCTTCCTTAAATTTAAGTTCAATATAGGAAATTAGAGGGGTCTACCTCTCATAGATTTTATACCTTGGTTTTGTCAAGAGGTAGGGTGAGAACTGTGATGTGTTTTGTTGCCTATTTTTTGTATTAGCTTGATGCTCTTTATTGTTGTGTTTATTTGCAGATCTATTCGTGGGATTTGACGGGCTGAGTCGCGCTATCCCGTGGTTGCCAATGACAGATGATTTTTTATGCCAAGAAGTGCCTAAAAATAGCAAAAAAAAATGAATTTTAGGGGAAAAATAGACTTCGTCGAAGACAGCGATTGCAATCAGTACGATTTTAAGCGGCAATGCCCGAAAGTGCTTAAAAGACCCACTAGACGACAATTTGAGAATTTTCATAATTTTTTGGTGTGTCAGATGAGACACTGGTAGATGCTCGACAGTGGAGGACTTCAAGACAGATGCCCATCATTTTTTGGACTGCAAATCGAGTACCGGATGAAGAAACGGGAGTGCCTAGGAGACCAAGACCCAAAAGGGCAAGTGGGAAAGAACTTAAGAGAGCCCAAAATATGTGCCTTTTGGGGGCTCCCTTTAAAAGCCCCTAAAAAAATGAAAATCATGGGGGGAGGGAGGTGCGTCAGTTTTTTTTGGCGTAGGCAAAAGAAGGCCCTATTATTCTATTTGGTGGAGGAGGGGGACTATCGTACTTACAAACAACCCCCCCTTCTGATTACATGGCTGATTCTCCTACTGTCTTCACTCTCCATCGCTGCCTTCGACTTTAGAGATGGCTGTCCAGTTGTGGAGATGCAGATCTAGTCTTTCTCTCTCCTCTTTCCCTGTCCTGCATAGAGGTACTTCATGTGGCAAGAATCAAGAAGAGAATCGGAAGATGGATGCTTCTCCGGGGAGGCACCGGATTGTTCCAAGAGGTTGAGGAGGCTGAAGGCTGAAGATTTAAGCTGAAATCCATGACTAGTTGGTCGATATTTAGTCCTAATTAAATATTCAAAAAACCTCAAACACGCAAAAAGGCGGTATGCTCTATTTTATGAAAGAATTTTGCTTGTTTCTTATTGTTCATGGTCTAAATGGTATGCACATGGGCTGAAATTTTATTTGAATGTTCCTTGTATTAATTTTTAGGGTTGCAATCACTCTTATGCAGAGCCTGTATTGATTTATAGCAATTATAAATATTCAAAACCTGAAAAAACACTAATTTTGATGGATATTGATAGTTTCTTTGATTTTGAGTGAAATAAAATAAGAGAAAATGCTAAGTTTCAGTTCCAATGATTAGTCATCAGAAAAAACCAAAAAATATCTATTTTCTATTCAAAATAAATAGAAAAAATAGAGAAAAAAATGGGTTTCTTGCATTTAAAGAAAATAAAAAAACGAAATCTATATATGTGAATATTTGTGCATGAGGTTAAGCCTCAGTTTGGCCCTTGTCCTTTGTGTTAAAGTGCTTATTTATTGATTTTACATATAAAAAATGACATAAAAGAACCTCTACACCTATGCATCGCAGTAAAATTTAAACGGTGAGGGGAAGGATGATGTTATACCATAGTTTAAGCGCTGAAATAATACAAAGTCTGATTGTTCTCTTTATGCATAACATTTAGGATGCGATTTATTTGGAAATAATGGATCTAGCAGTATGAGGTTTGTCTTGATGCTAGGTTCTTGCAACGAAGCACTGCGTATGAGCGGAAAATTCATTAAAAGGGTTGTTTTTGCACGACACATAGGCTGATTTTAAACCATAAGTGTTTGTGCACAATAAGGCATCCACCATTGCATGAACCATACACATGGTATCTATTCTTGGCATGCATAGCAATTGGTTAAAGTATAAATGACCCACGCTGGAGAGAGTGAGGCACCCAAGCTGTAGGTCTAGATGGTGGGTTCAAGAGGACAAGTAAGTGAGGACTGATACATTCTTGGAACGATATAATATTGGTACCAAGAGTAGATTCTGTTTTGTATGTGTTATATGTATTAGCGACGCATTGAGGGGCCAATCCCCAAGGTGTAGAGGGATCGCAGCGGGGCGAAATCAACCGAGGGGTGCCTCCTATGTTGTTCTACATGGTGAATTACACCAAAACGTGTAGGGTCTCCCTTTGAGGAGTCTCAGTGTAATGGGCCCACCCTCAAATTACGGGACACATCTTAGCAGCCCATCGAGAGATCAATCTAGAAGACGCCGCCCGACACTCCCAAGGAATGACACAGTGTTTGCCAACTAGGGTCTCTCGAGTCTACCCTGCAACGAAACTTATCCGACTGTTCCCACTAGTATTGACCTGAGTCCGGGTTCCTAGCAGTCGAGTCTTCCTAACAGCCTTCTAGCGTCAGTCTTCAGCCGCTCCACTTTGCATAGATACAACTGGAACCAAGCAGACTCATACCGCACTTGGTTCAAAGAGAATGGAAAATGAGAGGGATGCATTGCTCGACCTCTCTGCTGTAGGGCATAGTTCCATTCCGGTCCCCTAAAACGGTATGAATCAGGGTTCTAAATAGAGGGAGAGAAAACACTAGAGGCAGACCTCACACTAAGTGAGCTTGTGAGCAAGTGTCTTATCGACAATACGACTGCTGATTAGAGTGCGGCAACACTAGGCTGGCGAGCCCCTCTCAATGTCCCCTTTGGCTAAAGAAAGAGTTTGCAATAAATTCTTCATCTCATCGGTCGAAAAAGAAGAAGCTTTCGATGATGAAGTGGGTGGAGTATCTAAAGAGTCTCCCATCTCGACAATCAGAAGCGATGCTTTCATGTCGGTCTCACTAGGTGTCGCACGAAATAATACGTGTGGGAATTTGTGAAAGTCGCTCGCCACATGAATGCGTGGCAAGATGGAAGCAAAAGATAAGAAGAGTACTAAAATCAAGACAAATACATGGAGTAAAAGAATGGTTAAGATTCTCATTCCATCGATTAGATATGTCCTCATTATAAGAAGAAGTAGAAACAAAAATTTTAATCTTCTTGATATGTTCTCATAGATTTCTTGATTGTTACACATAAGGAATAGAATAGATGAAGTTTAATGAATTAATGCACAAGATAACTTCAAATTTTGAGAGCATAATTTGTCATGAATATGTGAGTTGAAAGTGTTTTCAATATTGTAGATAGGACACTTCCAAGTAATAAGATTCCATCACATAAACCATTAACGGTTTGATTACTATAGCAGGTTTGTCACCCCATTGCATTCATCATAACTAGACAGAATGCTCCTTCATATCTTGTTGGATAGTTACCATGTATGAGTTTCTAAGGTTCCGCAGGAATATGGTTTTGTGATGAGTGATGAGGATTTTGAGATAAAACCAATGAGTAGGGAAGAGAAATCAGTTAAGCTTCACAGCTTTGTATAAACTCCACTTTCACATGTATCGTTCCAACTTAGCAATAAGATGTTGTGGTCTTTTGTCGATGCCTAACTTGGTGAATAAGCTATGATCTTGTAGCAACTAGAAACCCCATGGTGAATCGTTAATCGTCATGAAAGAATTCCAATACTTCATATGAGCTCAAAGTCCCCCACTTTAAACAAAATGGTATCAATCAAGTCTTGATGAGAATGCAGGGATGAAAAGCAACCAACTTCCAAAATACGTTCACCAGCTATGAAGCAATTATGCCGCTCTACCTTTGAATCTCGGTATTGCAGTTGGCTGAAGGAGAGGTGGAAGCAGACTATTATAGTAGGAGTGGTGGTGGGAGGAGAGGCCATGAGTGTGATGAAAGATTGCACTCTCTTCGGCTATCTTGTCTTGCCTTCTCCTCTGTTGTTGCAGTGCCCTCTTCGATTTGCAGTCAACCCCTTCAGTATGTTTGTCGATGCTTGAGTCGTCCTCCTCGTTCTTCTTCTTTCTGCCTCCCCCATCCTCTGAGATGATCTCCTCATTACCTTTTATAACTGTCCATCACCTCGAAAAATCTTTAGAAAACTTTTAAAGAAGCATTATGCAACTTTAATTACTTCCTCTATTTGAGGCGTCAAAAGAAAGCATCTTCTATTGACGCCAGAGATTACGTCTTTACAACTTGTACTATTCCAGATTTGACCTTGCTCACAAAAAGGTTAAAAATATGCTTGTGAAGTTCACCCTTGTGACGAAAAAGTAATCATGTATTTCTAGAATACTGAATTTTTCATCATCTTCATAAAGTATCATCCGTTCTACCAAGCCATCCTTCTTATAAAATCCCCATAGAAAGAGTATACCTCATGTGTGCACCGATTATAATGCGTTCTATTTACCCCACCTAGACACTTCGAGATTAGAAGAAGAAAATGGAAAATAAGGAGGAAACATCTTTGCCAAATATGAGGCACATGATTCCCATGTAAACAAAACAATATAGTCCGAATGTAAAGGACGGATTGTTGTGCAAATGCATATAAATTGAATCAATATATATTGAAAGAACCAGGAATCTTTGCACTACTCAGAAGCAATATCCAGGCATTAGATCTCCTAGAGCTTCTTTGTAGAACAAAACATGCATCAAAATTGTACCTTCTTCTGTGCTACTCAGAACCTAAATCTGATGGCTCCGTTGGCTCCGAAAGGGGGATAAAACTTTAGGACACCTACTCACCGATCTCCCAGATCAGTCCTTCTTCTTCTTTCAGTTCAAAGTGCAGCTTTCAACCTATTTACAACAATCGTGACCCGCGTGATTTCATCAATATGTCCTTTTTATGAAAATCCCATAACTGACTGAAAAAGCAACTTGCTTTTTGCATGCCATCCTAATCTAGAAGATTTTCTAACTTTTTTGGATTTTTACAATAAATAATATAAAAATAGACCTAAAATTATCAAAAAATCTAGTATTTTTGGATAATCCATGCAACTCACACTAATACTAATGACCTAGATCACATTGACTCTCTTGATCAATAAGAAGTCGGATGATGATGCATTCTAGAGTTTTTCACACCGTGTCCACATAGTGGCATGACAACGTATGCACCAACCATGATCCACATCAACTGGCCATCTACTAGTATCATATAAACCTTGCATTATAACATTAATCTTGGAGCCATGATTCAAAAGAGCAACACAAGGAGTCCCTGTTTCACCAAGCTTGACTAGAGTCTATGTAGTCGCACGAGCCGAGTGACTATGAGAAAAATGTTCCTGAGGCACCAATCTAGGTGCATCATCGCTCTCATCATATTGTACGGGCTGAAGTAAAGGATGAAGAGACTTCTTGGACTGCATACATAGAGCTCCATCTATAGATTCCTCAATAGTCTCCTCATCAGAATCAACCTTGTCAATTTGCAATCCATAGAGAATAGCCTTCGCAACAGCTAAAGCCTCTCGATGGAACATATCTTGCATTGGCTCTGCAATAACTTGTCATTTTCTTTTTATGATGTCAATGATAACATCATGAAATTCCCTTTTGGCAATCCCCAAGACTTCTCCAAGTGTAGATTCAATTTTACAATTAAGAATCCGATCCTCAAGTATCTTTTTCAAGTGCGTGGTTGTCTCGATGTCCGATAGTAGCTTGAATCCATATTACTTTTTTGGCTTCAGATCCTTTGTCTTTGGGACCGTTTGATCTTCTTGCACTTTTGGCTTCTGTACATTATCCATACTTTGCTTTGGTCCTGAAAAGAAGCCTAAAGAACTGGATCACTCCTCCTAGTTGCCCTCTTTGATACTTCAAGCTGATCATTATCTCTTTTTCGCTTTTCTTCAACGAGTACTTCAAATCCTTGAGACTTCGCGATGTGAGCATAGATAGAAAAGACAACTACGCGATCATTCCATTCAGTCCCTTTTCTGATTGCATCTCCTATGGTTGAAAGTTTGGATGATGAAGCTTTACCTTTCTTTTCTGCACGCAGTGCATACGACCATAAAGGAGACTTGTCTTTCGGCAAATGCTCCAATTGAAGACCATAGGTAGCAACTTCTCTTGCCACCTCTTGCATCACATAAGAAGACCGCAAAGGAGACTCCTCCAATAATTTCCTCATACCTCCCTTGCTAAAATTTGGTTTAATTAGTTGCTCTGTATCTAGAAACATATTATCTTGTCCTTCCACCAACTTCAACCTTTTTGCCTCTTCAAAATCTTGATAGTCCTTTTCATCATGGTTTGGACTATCACACCACATGCAACGACGGACACGATTATTTCTAGAAGAATTTATAGGAGTAGAAGAGGTTGAGGCAGAAACTGGGGCTAGGTTAAGTGGTTTTTATTCTGTTCTAGTCATCTTAATTTGAACATCTTTCAAGTTCTTTGAAATTTCCTCCACCATGTCTTTGACAGTCGGTTTGGCAGATGGTCTGACAACCACAGCAGGAATAGGCATAAGCATAGGCATAGAAGTAGGCATAGACACAAGATGAGAAATAGGAGAAGAAGTGGAAGGAGCAACAAGAGAAGTAGGAGAAGTCGAGGAAGGACAAGACATCGCTAGAGGTGTTGGCATGCCGTTCTACAAGCGAGCCTTCCATCTCCGCCTCTTCGTCAATGTGGAAACCGCATCAACATCATCCTGCCAATCCATCTTTAATCCCATAGTCTACATACGGTCTTCAAGAAGCTCTCCCAACTCGTCCTAAAGTGCAGGATCAATCGCTTGCAAGAGAAACTCCACTTTCTTTGGGTTTAGAGCTCTTTGCTCTAATGCATCCAACTGGTTGTATCACTCTTCAAACTCCCGCAAAAACTCAGAAGCAACAAGTCCTTTGTTGGGCTGATAGACCCTCTCTCTAGATGTCTTCTACATAGCAATACCATAATCCTCCAGAAAATATTCATCTTTGAGCGCTTTCTTGAAATTTGAGCCTTGCACAAACAAATATGTCACTCTAACCTGCAAAGCAAGAGTGACAAGCCATAGGAAATAGTTGCTCCAGTCGGTAGGAACTTTGAAGAAGCACATTTGGCTTTAAAGACATCAAGATAAGCTTAAACATTCCAGCCATCAATAGTTTGCATTCACTAACCATAGTTTCGATTGCTTTGGTTGCACCATCCGTATGTTCTTGATGCAACATTCGTTGTTGATCCAATTGTTGTTGATGTAACTATTGCTGATGCTGCATCGATAACTATATCTGTTGATTCTGCATCATAATGGCTGAAGAAAGAGTTTGCAAAAAATTCTTCATTTCATCGGTCGAAAAGAAAGAAGCACTAGATGATGAAGTGGGTGGAGTATTTGAAGAGTCTCCCATCTCAACAATTAGAAGCGACGCTTTCACGTCGGATTCACTAGGTGTCACACGGAATAATATGCATGGGAGTTTGTGAAAGTCACTCACCATAGGGATACTTGGCAAGATGGGAGCAAAAGATAAGAAGAGTACTCAAATCAAGATAAATACAAGGCGTAAAAGAATGGTTAAGATTCTCATTCTATCGATTAGATATGTATGCATGCTAAGGAGAAGTAGAAACATAAATTTTAATCTTCTTGATATGTTCTCATAGATTTCTTGATTGTTACACACAAGGAATAGAATAGATGAAGTTCAATGAATCAATTCACAAGATAACTTCAATGTTTGAGAGCATTGTTTGTCATGAATATGCGAGTTGAAAGTGTTTTTGATAGTGTAGATAGGACACTTCCAAGTAATAAGGTTTTGTCACCCAAACCATTAACGGTTTGATTATTGTAGCAGATTTGTCACCCCATTCCATTCATCATAACTAGATAGAATGCTCCTCATCAACTGCTCCTTCATATCTTGTTGGATAGTTACCATGTATGAGTTTCCGAGGTTCCATAAGAATATGGTTTTGTGACCAGTGATGAGGATTTTGAGATAAAACCAGTGAGCAGGGAAGAGAAATTAGTTAAGCTTCACAGTTTTGTATGAACTCCACTTTCACATGTATCGTTCCAACTTGGCAATAAGATGTTTTACCCATTGAAAGAGATGGTGGAAGCTCCTCATCAGTAGGTTGGAAGGTTCCTTCAATATGAAGCAGAAATCGTATTCGTTTGTAGAGCTCGTCGATGCCTAACTTGGAGAACAAGCTATGATTTTGCAGCAACTAGAAAACCCCATGGTGAACCATTCATCATCATGAAAGAATTCCGATTCCTCATACAAGCTCAAAGGCCCCCACGTTTAAAAAAATGGTATTGATCAACTCTTGATGAGAATGTAGCGATGAAAAGCAAGTGCCATCCAAAACACATTCACTAGCTATGAAGCAATTATTCCACTCTACCCTTGAGTCTCGGCATTGTAGTTAGCTGAAGGAGAGATGAAGTGCCTATTTCATTGGTTTCCATCAAAGATTCCATTTCTTGGCCATAATATCGTCTATTCTAATTAAACTTAAAAACTACCGCAAAATAAGTAGGATGTACTGTAGTGGGAGTGGTGGTGGGAGGAGAGGCCACGAGTGTGATGAAAGATTGCACCAGGGACAGGGAGACAAAGCACAGATGCAAGAGCTCTTGTATGGGCCATGTCTTCCAAGATTTTCTTCGTCACCTTCTTTGTCCAGTCATCTCCTTCAGCTCTCTCATCATCGTTAGCTTTCATCCTCACCTTTCCTTCTTCTGCTTCTACATCAGAGCTTTAGCTCTTTCCTGAATGTTGTTATCCCCCCCCCCCTTGTCACATTTTCTTCAACTACGTCATCTCGTCTTCTCCTCTGTCCTTGCAGTGCCCTCTTCGATTACAGGTTGGCCCCTTCAGCATGTTTGTCGATGCTTCAGTCGTCCTCCTCATTCTTCTTCTTTCTGCCTTCCCTGACCTCTGAGATGAGCTCCTGCTCACCTTTTATAATTGTTCATCACCTCCAAAAAGCTTAGAAAGCTTTTAAAAAATCCTTATGGAAACGTAAATTGCTTCCTCTGTTTGAGGTGTCAAAGGAAAGCATCCTCTATTGACGTCAAAGATTACGTCTTTACAACTTGTAGGACCTTGTTCAATATAGGGTTAAATATATGCTTGTGAAGTCCACCCTTGTGACGCAAAAGTAATCATGTATTTCTAGAATAGTGAATCTTTCATCATCTTCATAAAGCATAATCCTTTTTACCAAGCCATCCCTTCTTACAAAATTGCCATAGAAAGAGTATACTTCATGTGTGCACCAAGTATAATGCATTCTATTTACTCCACTTGGACACTTGAGATTAGAAGAAGGCAATGGAAAATAAAGAGGAAACATGTTTGCCAAATATGAGGCACACAATTCCCATGTAAAAAAAACTTCAATATAGTCTGAGAGTAAAGGACAGATTGGTGTGCAAATGCACTTTTGTATATTGCATTCATTGTATTCCATGACCATAAAAGGTCTCCTATGTAGTTCTTGACATACTCTAGAAGATGATGCTTATTTTCTGACATCACTGGGAATGACTTGGGCAACTAATTTTTTTTTTTTGTTTTGTAAATTGAATTCTAGCAGAATTGCTATTCATGGGCCTTTCAGTTTGAATGTCATGTACCTTCTACTACAACATATCACAACTAGCTTCTAAATAGTAGTCCCAAGAAAATCCTTCAATATTTGAACTATCTTCATTATATGTTGGAGATGCCTCCACAGTCTCTTTTCCTTCTTGAAGAATGAAAATCTTGTCATTATAGTGGCAATATATTGGTAATGCATGGGAGAATTTCACTTTCCAATTAAATCTATACATTATTTCGAACTGGATTCGTGAATTCCTTTCATGAAAGCCTGAACTCATGAGATTTGTGCTCATCTTTACATAATTCTTGATTTCATTCCCCAAGAATCCATTCTATGTAATCAATCAAGTGATACTTACAAAAATTATGAATGTATTGAAGAAATTGTGTCTAGTCTAACTACATGTACTCGTGCATCATGCAAATGCAGACAAGAGACACACTCAATGGAAAATAATTTCCTAATGACACTAACTAATGTGATGAATTTCTTGGTTAAAAACTCCACTCTTAGATTTGCAGTGGTGGACATGCAGTGTCACAACAGTGGCTGTATGGTTAGGGATGACACGGCAAGCCACCTAGCATTAGAAAGAAATGTGAAATCTGAAAGAGCAACTCAGTGCCAAAGAAAAGGAGGCATAAGAGAACAAAGATCACCTAAGGCAAAGGCTAGAGGATGAAGCCCAAGACCTAGTAGCAGAGCAGCGGGATCATAAGTTGCTCATCCAACAATAGAGTGAGCTCTAGCAAGGAATGACACGGGTGGAAGCTATGCATGTAGAAGTATGGGAGAGCTCACAAGAAGGAGACTAGGCATCCGAAGAACGATGCCAAGAATAGGAGGATGCCCTGATATTCTAGCTATGTTCGGCAATGAAGGAGCAAGGAAGGCTAGAGAGAGAAATAGGAGTCATGTCAATAATGAAGGAAGAGGTCATAGATAGAGCCACAAGAAGCTTACAAGATAACCTAGAGAACGCCCGGGAGAAGGTTGAGGCACTAATGACCATGGTCATGACCGAAAGAAAGTTGCACCTGGCAGAGCTAGAAAGCTGCGTGCAAACTACTAAAGATCTATAAGAAATGATCGTGGAAGCCTACCAGCAGTGCTTCATGGCTGAGCAAGGTAGGAGGATAGCAAAAGAGCAGCTGAACTATCGAGATAAAGAGAAGACCCAAATTATGGAAGTGTGGAATGAGCAGCAATAGGTGATAATGATGCTGTCTCAAGAGATGGAGAGGGGTAAGGAAAATCTGAAAGAGAAGGCACAACAGTGGGAGAGGCACAACTTTCAAAGAGTGCGAGGATTGAGAGAGCGCTTGGTAGTATCAGAAGTGCGAGAGGGTGCTTGCAGAATCCAAAGCTGAGGATGCTAAAGCATGCTCCAACACGTAGAGACAAATCTTTTTGAGCATTGTGTTTCATGTCACACAAGTTGAAGGCCAAGATTTGGTGGAGAGAATAAAAAGGAAGTTAGAATTGACAACTAGAGCTTTAAGGTATGGCCTGCAAGAGCACATGCATAACCAAGGAGCAGCAACGTAGCTACTTGCAACAAGTCGGCCTCTCCACCAATGAGCTCAGAGAACTTGGATTCGAGGAACAAGAGTAGCCCCATCCACCCCCAATCCAACTCACTATGGAACAATACACTGAGGAAGGGCCAGACTTCAAGCAGGTATTTTAAGAAGAACCGCAAATTAGAGAGCCCAGTCTACCCTTGCCTGATCTACCCCGAGAAGAGCCAAAGGGGTTCTCGAGCAGGTTATTGCTGGAAGAAGAAAAAGGCGGGAACTTGTGGAGCAAGCCCAGAAAAGAGCGTGAGCACGGCCACATCAGCTGCCTAATGAGCCCATGCCACTACGCCAGGATCAGCATCCCATCAACTGGCCATAGGAGTTGACTATCTGGCAACATCGGGAGATCCAATCCTGACCCTTCGAGTTCTCCTTCCTCTACCTACGAGCTTTGAACCGAGTCTTACCCCTTGAGGTAGTGGAAAGGATCATTCATTTGGGGAATACTCTAGCAAACGGATGGGTTGAGTGGAGCATTATAATCACACAATGGATCAGGCGGGAGCCCATAGACTACTGGCAAGACAAGGTGTATGAGGTTCCCAAAACCGTCTGAGGTTACAAGGCATAGCCAAAGTGGTGGAGGAGGATTTGGGACACCAATTTTGATGCATGTATGGCCTTCTACGACACACTACAGGAAGAGCGGAATGATCCTATCTGCATGCCCTATCCTTGCAGACACGAAGTGGATTACGATAGGGGATGCATGGCAGGTATGACTTTTCGAAGATCTACAATGTTAACGCAACAACTCCCAAGGAATGCATGACCTTTAGAGTAGGGGATTTGTGCCCTTCCATCAACTGCATCCTTGAGGATTTCTCTTCCTACCCAGATGACCCAGCTTTCATAACTACTTGTAATTACCTTAGGACCATTAGGTTTTTGTTTAAACAAAAGCCAGAAGCTGAGGAAGCCCATCTTCCCCCACTCTTTTTTGACATGAACCTAGGAATAGATAGTTGCGCTATGACTAGGCTCATGATGAGGGCAACCCTACTTCCCTTGTTCTGTATGAGGATCCTTGAAGACATGATCGATAGCCACTTTACAAGGTGCAATCATCCTTTCTTGTCAACCACATCTCTTAATGTAAAGGATAGCATCAAGGAATACTTGTAGAGCCACACCTTTTTGAATAAATCCCTAAAGCCAGCTCACGACTTGTCCGAGGAAGATCAGGGTAGAGCATGAGAGCACCCCTTGCATCCAAATGCTGGCTATAATCATCTACATCCAAATAATAATAATTTTTTTGAACCCTTCAAAGAAGAACTTTGCACGCCACAATCATTGCACCTAGGGTTTCCATACCTAGCCCCATCCCTTGCAACACATGCTTAGGGTACATCAAGGGTAGGACATACCTAGCAAAGTAATTCTTGCTAATGGTTTGACATGTCACCCTAAGTCCCTTGCATCGCACCTTCCTTATGGAAAAACTGGGTCCTCAAGTGTGGGACACACCGAGGGGTTGGACCCATCTCCCAGTCCTACAAGCACTAATTCTTGCTAATGGTTTGACCTATCACCTTGAGTCCCTTGCATCGCACCTCCCTTATGGACAAATTGGGTCCTCAAAAGTGTGGGACAGACCGAGGAATTGCTCAAGGTTGTGGACCCATCTCCCAGTCCTAGAAGTACTGGCACCACGCACTCCATGGTAAAGCACACACACCCCCACGTAGTGCACCTTCTTCTCTTTCCAGGTACAAACCAATGCCGTGCCACTGGCCCCACAGACCCCATCATCCATGCAATACACTCCCCATCTTATGCGATATGCCACCATGCAGGCACGACTAACCAAGGGGCGGATGTGATAGCCTTAGTCAAAAAGTAAATAAAGAAGCTCATTTGGAATAGCGCAAGAGAAGGAAACGGCAAAAGGCTAGGCGGTGAATCCATCCAACACACTATTCAATTTCAAAGACGGACCCAGTCCATCAGCCTCTCTTAACACCAGGGATCATATCCAACTCAAGGGCCTTCTAGTTCCATAAATCCCTCCAACACACCTCCCAATACGGCTTGTATACAAAATCAAAAAGCCACCTGGCTACCCCTATAATGCCCTTCGACTCACCACCCAATAAGTGCCATGGGACTGTCACTCAACTAGGATGGGGGTAATGTTAACCCTCAGACGATTAAGGTAGAAAAGTGGAAAATCTAGAAAATCTAAAGCAGAAGAAAATGCCAAGGAAAAAGTGGAATAGAAGACAAAGGGGCGTCAGGAAAAAGTGCAAGTCAATACTTTTGCAAAGGAGCACAATGCACACCATGATTTATCTTAAGAGCATCGGTCGTGCAAATTGTAAAGGTAGATGGGCGGTAGGAAAGAAGCTAAGAAGATAGGAGAACAATGGAAAAAAGGGCCAAGGCTATGACCGGCCATATAAAAAGGGGATGACCACCTAAGGGAAAGAGGGGTTTGTATATAAAGTTCAAAAAGTGAATGAGAGCTCATTCTTTGGAGTGTGGCAACAAGAGATTCGCCTTCTTCTCTTCTTCTCTTCTCTTTGCTTTCTTGTGTGTGCTTGAGGGAGAGAGTGTGAGAGTGTGAGGGAGTGAGTGTATGAGGGTGAGGCATCAAGGAGGTGAAGCTCTCCACCATCTTCTCTCTTCTTCTTCTTTTCTCTTCTCTTGTCTTCTCTTGCATGTGGCTACGAAGGATGGAGCTTGGAGGTGTAGGTTTGAGGATGCTTGAGCTTGCATCAAGAATCATGGAGCTATTGGAGTGCTTGAGAGAGGAAGCAACTCAATCCGGCATCAAGGTAAGCTCACTATACTCGTAGAGAGGGATGGCATGTCGGATATGTGATAGGAGGTAGCCATTAGTGCTCGCTTAAAATACTTGAACAATAAGCGGTCCGTGGGTCTTGGCGGTTGAGCTTCAGCTTGCCTCTACAATTAAGGTCCTTCCTAATCGAGTTAGCCTCAAGTAGGCAACAATGATGCCTTCTTTTGAGTATCAAGGTCTAAGTCCTAAGGATCATTCCATATATCTTTATCCCTAACAATATGCTTATCTATTCTATTAATGCCGATTTCAATATCTCTTCATAGCTATATATTGCATAGCCCATCATTACTAGGAAAGAAATTGAATTTTCTAAACTCATATTTCCTTTCTACTAGAAAATATCTAATATATTTAAGACTAGGTATGAGGACTAAAGTGCCATCATGGGAGGAAAATTCAAGATGAATTTGGTCCTAAGCGCTTAGTATTTGACCTTCTAGTTATTTAGAATCCTAGGTAACCACAAGAATCTTCAACTACCTAGTAGCTTATGTTACTTAACGTAATTTCTTTTCTAACAATATTTGTACAAATAGAATTGCTATGAATACGAAGAAGTAACCTAGACCTGCGGTTGCAAAACGGCAAAGTTGTTTGCATATGCTATCTTGCATCCAGCTCCGGAAGCTCTCTATTTAGGAGCCATTTTTGTTAGCACTTCCTCAAATTCCTTCTTTTCTGGTCTTTGTTGGACTTGAACTTCAAACAAATTTCAGAGAAGCTGGAGAATGAATATATGGGAAGTGTGAATGGGGTTTAAGGGATCTACAAATTTAGTATAGAGGGGTGGGTTAAGTGATGGGATTATGGCAAAATCTCTAAAGGGTTTGAGACATAAAACCTCCTCTATTTATCTTCCTTCTCTATCTCACCCTCTCCTTCTCTTATCTATATTTTTCTCTCTCTCCCTTTCTCTCTCTCTCTCACTATCTCTCACACCCTCTTTCTCCTCCTCCTCCTCCTCCTCTCATATTTATTATTATTATTATTATTATTATTATTCTTCTTCTTCTTCTCTCTCTCTCTCTCTCTCTCTCTCTCTCTCTCTCTCTCTCTCTCTCTCTCCATATATCCCACCTTCTCTTTTACCTCTTTTACTTCCTTTCTCTTTCTCTCCTATTTCCTCAATGCGTCCTAATTCCTTAGTCTTGCCCTTCTCTTTATATAGGCTTCTTACTAGCTTCCCCCTTCAATGAGCTTTACGACTGCCATGTACAGTATCTGATCATAATCAGTCCCTCCCTTCCTTTAGTCCAATTTAATGTAGTATTCAACTCTATTTTTAGATCACAATGTTGTAGTTGTTGAGCAATGCACTTTAAAGTGATGATGGCCATGTAGTGATAATGATGATTACACTTATCTTGAGGATGACAACATTTTCTTTTACAAAATTTTCTATAAGATTACATTCTTTCCCCCATAGAGGAGTTGAGTTGTCCATATCTCAAAAGAAACTAGAGATATTGTTTAGTTAGGGCTTTCTCATCAAACCAAGTGGCATCCTCTTTAGGATAGTCTTTGCACTGGACAAGTTGTGCTCCCAAGGATTCTCTCATTTACATCAAGGATTTTCTTAGCTTGAAGCTCAAGGACTCCTTGGCTTGGCATTACAATTTGTTGATCATTCAATACATGATCAGAATTGGGTACATTAGCCTTAAGTAGATTAACATGAAAAATAATATGGATTTCCATTGGTCCCTAGACACTTGAGAATCTTGTACGGTCCACTGTATGGGCTTAGCTTTTTGAATTTACCCAATGATAGTGATCTCTTCTTTGGAAAATACAAACAAAGAAACACCGTGCCTCCCTCTTTGAAGATTTGTTCTTGTCTTCTAAGGTTAGCATAAGCTTCTTGCGGATCCTTGGTAGCTTGGATATCCTATCTTATGGCTTTCACTTGCTCAGCCATTTCTTCTTTTCTTCTAGGATTTTCTTTGGGGCTTCTATCCTTAGTGTTGGGTCAAAAAATTTAAGCAAAGTTAGACAATCTACTCCGTACAAGGCTTGGAATGGAGTGATCCTAATGCTTTGGTGATAACAGGTACTGTGGGTAAATTCCACTAAGGGTAAATATTACATCCACAACTTAGGTTCTCTATAGTAATACATCCTTTGAATATCCTCTATGACATGATTGACTCACTGTATTTATCCATCAATTTGTGGATGATATGCTTACTAAAACATAGTTGTATGCCAATAGCTTCAAACAAGCTTATCCAAAACCGAGAAGTAAAGAGAGAATCTTGATAGCTAATAATTATTTTTGGTAGATCATGAATTCTAAAGACTTCCTTGATAAAAAACCTTGTGATTTAAGAATCCTTATAGCTTGTCTTGACAGGAATAAGGTGGGAAACCTTTATGAGCATGCCTACAATTACCATGATAGAGTTGTATCTTCCTTGAACTAAAGGAAACCCTACTATGAAACCCATGCTAATAAATTTCCACATCATCTTAGGGATGTCAAGAGGTTAAAGTTAGCATGGAATTTTAATATGCTCTGCTTTTACTTTTTACTAGCTCATGCATTCATTGTCATACCTTAGTATATTACTTCTTAATTTCCCCCACTGATAACTCTTTCTTACTGCATTGAGGGTCTTACCTTAGCAAGAATGTCTTCAAAATGGAGAATCATGCACCTCCCAAAATAATTTCTTCTTTAGGTCATAACTAGAAGGAATGCATAATCTTTTCTTGAAGCACACAAGCTCTTCCTCAATAGAGAAATCTTGATAGTTCAGTTGTCATTTACAAACTTGATATTTCACTTGCATGTCTTTTCCTTAGCTATTGATACTTAGGGTCCCTTCTAGTTTCTTTCTTTACCATTTGAATGATGGAGTCACTTGGCATTGATACTGTAGTAGCTAATGACTTTGCTCTTGAGTGTTCTTCTATAATGAGGATATTAAGGAATGCCTTATGACTTTAAGAATCTACAAATAAATTCTCATTGCATGGCCTATATTTTACTTTAAAGTCAAATTCCTATAATACTTCAATTTATCTTTGTTTTCTCATGTTTAGATCCTATTGGGTAAAGATCCATTTGAGACTTTTATGATCTATTACTAGGGTAAATTTCTTGCGAAGTAAATAATGACTCCATAGCTTTAGGGCGTGGATGATGACTAATAACTCTAAGTCATGAGTAGCATAGTTCCTTTCATGACTTTTCAACTTTGTTGATGAATAGGTGGTGGGATGACCCTCTTACATAAGTACACAACCCCATACATCAGTACAGAAGCCAATGCGAGATAACTTGCATCAGTTCATGACTTCAATCTTTTGTTGTAAGTCTAAAAGCTTCAAGATAGGAGCTATTACAAGGCTCTGTTGAGTTTCTAATTGAATTGTGTAATTGGAGTCCACATAATAAAAAATTGCTCCTTGGTATATCAGTAAGAGGTGTGGCTCAATGCATAGTTCTTGATAAACAATTTTTACTATCCAGTTAAGGCTAGAAAGCTCTGTACTTTCTTAACCAAATTTGGAGTTGGTTGCTCATGCAGATCCTTGACTTTAGCAAGATCCACTGTGATCCCATTCTCAAATACTATAAATCCAAGGTATTCTATTGGTATTTTAAAGCATGCATACTTGCTCTTTTTTGCACAAAGCTTATGCATTCTTAAGGTGTTTATCATAATTCTGAGCTAAGACTCATGGTCCTTTCTTCTTTGGACTAAGTTAAGATATCATTGAAAAAGCCTAAAATAAGCTCATCAAGGTAGGGTCTAAAGATATCTTGCACAAACCTATTAAAAGTGGTTAGGCTATTAGTCACCCGAAAGACATTACAATCAATTCATAATATCCATACTTTGTATTGAAGCCAATCATTGAAATATCTCTCTCTTTAATCTTAATTTGATAGTATCCCTTGCCTAATAAGGAGCCTTGTGTATTTATAAAGAGAGTGTAAGGGTAGCTACAATTTGATGAAAAGAAGAAGGTAAAAGTCAATACAACTGGTATCTTTATTCTCACAAATCAAAACAACAATGTTTAAATGTGTTTCCATTGCAATGAAGTGGGCCACCACAAAAGATGTTGTCCTAAACTAAACCAGCCAACTCAACAATGATAGTTCTATGGTCAAAATAGAGGGGCAAGAGGAATGGGAAGAGGAGTCATAGTAACTACCATAGGAGAGGAAGAGAAAGAGCCCTCAATGGAGAGACCAAATGGCAAGAGGAACGACTCATGCTACTCTTGACAAGAAGCAGGCCAATTATTAGTTCTTCATGATTCAAACACTAGCAAATTATCAAGATAAACCCTTCCAAGTCTTGATAGATTGTGCAAGTACTTATTCTTTTATTTCTTGGAAGTGTATACAGAAACTAGGGATAAAAATTACTCAAGAACCTAAACTTCTAGTGGAACTAGCTAATGGAAAAGAGGTTGTCTCATCATATCAAAGGAGAAATGTAGAGTTTGATCCTAGGAGGTTAGGTATCACGTGCATTCAATATAAGGGATTTTTAAAATATCATTTTTTACATACAGCAGGGTCCCATATAAAGGAGTTACTTATAGATTGAATGGAAAAGGGTTATGTTTTATTAAGGGAGAATTCATAACTAAGGATATTTATAAATAGGCCTTGAACGCAACTAATATAGAGGATATACATATGGTGAATTACCCTAGAGTTTGATCTACATAATGAGACTACAGACATAAGGTTTCATGTCATAAATCTTGGTGCCTATGAGTGCCTTCTTGGAATGACTTGCTAATTCCAAATGACGCCCACATTCATTTGTGGAAAAGGCCAAGTGACATTCCAAAATACAAAAGAAATTCAATCAACTATACAAGGAAAAGTCTGAAAGCCTACGATCCAATTAGTAAAATCCTCATATATTATCAAGGGTTTAAGATAGGATTTACTAGTCTACTTGATCAAGCTTAATAAGGTTGATCAAATTAAAGAAGTTGAGTAGTAACCTTCCTAGATGACGAAATTTACCAATGTCTTTCCAGCTAAGTGGCCGCATTGTTCTCATCCCTTAAGTCGAAGAAAACCATTGCTACACTTAGTTCAAGGAGTGAGAAATGAGAGGGAGTAGTGTGCATCAACCACTCTACCTATAGGCTAAAGTCTTAACTCTGACCCCCTAAAACGACACTTATTATGTTCTAATAACAACACACTATGATAGTCAACGTTTGTTTCTTCCTAGACATGCCTAATCTAATACTTCAAGTGTGATGGAAGCCTCTCAATGAATCAAGACCACCCTACCTTTGGCAAGACCCATTACGAACCTAGCCAGTAGCTTTCCTCTAGGGTTTTCTTTAGCTTGCTACTCATTTCTAGCACAATTTAATTTGATATATAACAATCAATTTTCTTAATTTTCCTTTTAAAATGATATTCCATCATATAAATTAGGCACAAATAAGAATATAATCTTTTTAAATTTTTATTTTTATCATAACAATCTTTTTAGACTTATCCTAGATCACCTAAGGATTTATGGTCAAAGCTCCCCTTCTCCTTGGCACCTCCTAGTCCATAAGGGGTTCCTATGGAGAGACGTTTCATGTTCAATACTACCGAATCTAGCAACACGGAGTAGAAAATCCAACTTACTTGGTCCAAAGCCCGCACACCTATCCTTGGGAGCGGCATAGTGTGCTCAATCATAGGTTTAACCTAACGTGTATTTAGGTACTCTCCTCTTTAAAAAATTACAAAATATTCCTTCAGTCTTTCAATGCAATAAGAAAATTATGTTCTTGTGCATAAGTGCCTATATAGGTCCTGAGATTATAAACATAGGTTCCATAGTCTCGAGTCATGAGTTTAGGGTCTTTCTTAATCGAGCTAGCCCCATCTACACAATAGCAATGCCTTGTTTTGAGTATCAAAGTCTGTTTCCTAAGGATCAATCCCTATGTCTTTAAGCCTAATAAGATGCTTATCTATCCTAGTGACGTCCATCTACATATCTCTTCATAACTAAATATCCCATAGCTCGTCGCTACTTAGAAAGAAATTGAATTGCCTAGACTCATAACTCCTTTCCAGAAGAAAATATCACACTTATTTAAGACTCGACATGAAGACTAAGGTGTCATCATAGGAAGATAATTCCAAACAAATTTTCTCCTAAGCACCTAGTGCTAGTCCTTTTACTCTTAGCATCGTGGGTATGCACAAGAATCCCAAACTTCCTAGTGGCTTACATTACTGAACACGGTTTCTTTTCTAGCCGCATTTTTATTAATACGATTGCTGTAAAGATGAAAATATAAGCTGAGCTTGGGGTTGTGAACTGCGGGACAAACTCTGTGAAATATGCTATGCTGCATTCCAGTTCTTGAACTTTTGCATTTCGGAGCCATCTTCTCTCTCGGTGAGCTTAGCTGTGTGCAGTCCCTCTCTTCCTTTACGTTGATTCAGTGTGTCATCGAATTGGCTTTTCGAGATCACAATGCCGCAGCTATCGAGCAGTGCGTTGTCAGGTGATGACGCACGTGCCGTGACAACCATGGTGATGCTTATGTCGAACATGACGGCAGTTTCTTTTTTTTTTAAATATAATCATTCTTTAAAAGAATATTGTATGAAGTCGTTACAAAATGCTTGGGTATTTTGGAGCAGCTAGAAGTAAGGGTCTTTGATGCGAGTATTGGAGTAGATTATCATGTGATTTGAGGTGGGTTGGGTGCTTTTCCACTTTATCATAGTAGACCTTGATTGAGGGAGATAAAAGTTGTGCAAGACCGAGGTAGGGGAGCAATTACCCTCGTGGTGGATAGGAATGCAGTGTTACAAAAGTTTAACATGATTATAAGAAGTCTTTTAGTGGAAGTGAGAGAATAAGAGGAATAAGAAGAAACAACTAGTGGAGAAATGGAGAGCAATAAAGAAGATAATAATGGGTTTAACAATGGCAATGTGAAATACATGGCTCGATTCATACCGATGGTGTTTCAGGTATTCTATTGTCTTCAATAAGTAGCCAAAAGTATGATATTGAAATGTTCTATGTTTGTTTCATGCAAACATGAGAGTGGAATAAGCCATTTATGCTAATCCATCAATGGAAATGAAAGCTCTAGAACTTGGGAGCAACATTGCTATAACAAGGAAGCTTCAATTTGTATAGATGACCTATTTACTATCTTGGAGAGGTCACTTAAAAATATACAAGCATATCATCTGGCTTCAAAAGAAGGGATTGTTTAGATACTATTTTTATACATTTTTTATATACATAAGGGTGCTACATAGAGAGGTTATTCACAGATTGAATACAAAAGGAGTGCATTTTATTTAGGGAAAATTTATAGATGAGGGTGTTTTTCAATAGGACTTGAATGCATGTGATATAAAGGTTTTACGCATAGAGAGCCCCTAAGTGTATTATATTGAGAGAGTCAAGTCTCCTTTAAATACATCATATGAAGAAGCAGATCAAGTCATGGCAATTCAAATACTATCTTTTACTAAATCTATTTGACGTCCTTACACGTCCTTGGTTTTGACAGGGGGTAGGGTGACAATTGTGTTGTGCTTTGATGTGTATTTATTTTGTATCAGCTTGATGCTCTTTGTGGTTGTGTTTATGTGCAGATCTGTTCGTGGGATTTGAGTGTAATATTCCCGCACACTGCGTACCGTAAATATTGACTTCCCGCACGCCGTGTAAATCCTGTGCAAGGGTATCCCCTACATCGTATTATTGGTAGCTTAATCTATACCATTCACGCTCAAAAATGAAGCCTCCACATTGTGAATTAGAGGCTGGGGTTGAGGACCGTAAAAGTCACGAGGGAACACCCTTTTTGAAGGGGCAATTGGATAAATTTTAGGCAATTTTTTTTTTAAATTATCCCTTCCCCCAGCCGATGCATGGCTGGAGGAGAGGGAGTGTGGGGAGGTATGGCCTAAGGAAGAGTGAGTAGGGAATGCATGAGGAGGGAAGGGCATGAGTCCTCCACGTGGTGGAGCTTCCCTTTCCCCCCCCTTGCCTATATGAACTCCCGTTAGGGAGAGAAGAGGGGGGAAGGGACGGTGCTGTGAGAAGGAGGAGAGGACGCTGTCGCCCCGCCGTTGGGAAAAGGAGGAAGACCAGGCCATCGCCGTCGTGCAGGAAGCCGCCGCGCTGCCGCCACAGTCCGCCAGGCCGCTATAGTCCGCCGCCATCCCGCCCTCTTCACGGCGACCCCCTTCCCAATCATTGGATACCCCTCTCGACGTGCTGCAGGCCCAGAAGCTTCTAAGGATTAAGGCCATAGGCCTTGATCCTACGCGACTTCTCGGTTTTAAATCCGGTTAGGGAAATCCCTATTCCCAAACAAGGAGAAGATATCGATTCCCTAGCCGTCTCGAAAAGCGAGAGTAAAGGAGTCCGTAACCACGACTACAATGGCTCCCAAGAAGTTGCAAGGCGGGACTGCGGGAGGTTCATCTCCAAGCATTCAAGTGGATATCTCCCCGAGCCCACAAGTCCAGGTTTTTTCGAGTTTATTCTCACACAAAGAAATGTTTAGGCACGCTTAATTCCATAAGGGAGAATGCATTTTACGCTTATTTTTAATGCATGTGGCAGCGTTAAAAATACATTTGATAAATTATCTCTTTAAACATTAGACAGGGTTGATGCATGTCATGAAATTGAAACGGTTGCATTTCCAGAGTTGTCCGCCTTAAAAGACTAGCTGCATGTTACTATTTTGGAACATTATCATAGTAATGAGTCTAAACATATAGGGCAAAGAAGTAAAATTGATAAGTGCATTTGGTTACTAGACATGGTAGGAATATGCTTGTGCCGCATTTTAGGCAACATCTTCCTTGTAATGATTCATGAGGAAAAGTTAACACCCATAAGATATTATCCGAAAAGAAATAGAAGAGTACGAAAACGACCTTATGGACTTGCAAGTAGCATGTAACATGGAATAAGTTAACACTAGCTTTAGTTTGGTATGAACTTCATTAACTACATTGTAGCCAGGGGAAAGTTGCGTGTTGCATAGTCATCATGCAGAAATTTCATTCATCAGGAGCCATATTTAGGAAAGGTTGCATGGTTTATCAAAGTATGAGATTCTAAAGTGTAGACAACAAGGTTGTAAGCATGATTATTTGATGTAAGTCCTAGTAGGTCCTAGGAAGGTTAGTATCCAGATTATCATGCATTTTTACTATACCAAGGAAAGATAGAGTTATTGTGAACCATGTGATGCGTAGGAGCAATGAAGCACATGTTTACATGTATTGTGTTGGTTGCAACTATTTTTTCTCCTTTAGATCTAGTTTATTGTCTCTAGGAAGGATTCATCCTTGTCGCGAGACAAGCATAATGAATTATCCAAATCACCTAGCCACAAAGGAATCATATGGTACGATAGATACCCCAAACACGAACTAGGTTAAGGATTCGGCCAAGTTTTCCCATTGTCGCTAAGTCGAAACCTTCAAACCCAATAGTCCTAACCATATTCCCAAAAATGTTGAGCTAATTGGATGCTCATGTAAACAATAATCTAGGATTCCTACCTTAAGGACCAAGCGTTCAAAATGATGAAACTCGAATTGAGTTGGATCCCTAGGACTAAACGTTGTCGATTTAGTGAAATTAAGGATGGGATGGGTAAAAAGACACCCTAAATCCTCCTTCTCGTCTGAAGTTAATTCCGTGACCTGAATACGCCATTCATTAGGCGAAATGATGGAGGCGACACTTGTGCAACAAATTGCAACATCACTTAGCCTTGCGGGTTGTTCGTAAGAAGTTTTTCCATTCCGTGGTTTAAGGTTGGCAGGTTCTTGCGCAAGTTTAACTTGCAAGGGGAAAGGGTAGTCATCCTCTTACTCTATCCTCATTAGGGAAAATTTGTCAAGTTAAGGGAAGCTAGGTATTTGCTTGGACGCAAATGATTAGTCAATAAACTAAAGCGACATGGCCGCCGGAATCTACCATAAACAAAACCTAAAGTATTGACAGGGTATGACCCTAACCCAAGGACGATAGGAATCTTGCCAAGTTGCAATTGATTCCGGATCGAATGCGGGATGCATTCGGAGAGAAGGAGTCACTCCTTAACAGTTTGCCAGCTAAACGTCCACGGGAATTGATTGTGCTTGTAACAGTTTAGAAGCACTGTTTGCATTGTTTGCTCAATGAACTAAAGGATGAAAAGATATCTAAATACTTCAGGTTGAAGGCCTGAAGGGAGAGGCAGCTTCAGTTACCCCCGACTACCTGCTTGACCCTAACCAAGGGGGTTGTTGACCGCGCCGGGAACGTGGACCGAACCCGCCGCGAGAGGTCTCTCCGTTGAGCTCTACTTGGAGCAGGAGGACGCTTGGGTGCCAGGGGGGGCTCTGGCCGTAAATCCCTCGCCTTCCGGGCCCTGCACAAGAGGCTAACGTGACTCGGGATTGGATCTCGAGGCCCGCATACTAGTCTACGGGCAGAAGCTTGGAATAGTGATCCCTAGTGGATTACTGGATAGCCTTCGGGCGGATTATGATCAAGCCTACGGGCGGAACTCCTTGTATTTCAAAGATAAAAGGATAAAATGATAATAAAGAAGTTGTTTGACATTGTTTTTTTTTAATGTCCTGTGATAAGATTACGTGAAGGAACCAGTGCTTAACAGGGTTAATCAAAGAAGCTGTTTGTTATATGTCAAATTAATGTGGTAGGTAATTACATAACTAAAACAAATCGAGGAAAGTGCGGAGGATGGACCATGGGTCCGTCCTATGGATGGGTGGTCCCGGTCAGCCGGGAACTTTTCTCAAAAATCTTCAACGAACAGAGGGATGATCATCATCGCCGAGCAAATAACGAGAAGGATGACTTAGATTTACCTGTTACCTGATTCACGCTGTTTTAGGGGAATGGAATGGGACTATGCCTTATGGCAGAGAGGTTGAGCATGGCATCCCTCTCGTTTCCCATTCTCCTTGAACCAAGTGCAGCATGAATCCGCTTCGGACCTGGCGTTTCTGCGTAAAGTAGTTCGCTCGGGTCTGACGCTAGATGCTGCTAGCTAATGACCAAACAGGAAAACCTTAATTTCGGTCGATCCTAAGTGGGAAACGGCCAGGACACTTCCGCTACGTGGCAGACGCGGAAAAACCTAGATTGCAAAACCCGTAACATTCCATGGGAGTACCGGGCGGAGTTCTCTAGACAGCCTTTCCGATGGACGGCCAAGACGTGTCCTAGAAGATTCTTGCGGACACGTTACAGTTGGTATCAGAGCCGACCAACAACGGAATTATTTTCATGAGATTTCATTAAAAATGAAGTAAAGAAATTGTTGTTGTCCAAACATTTCCTCATCTTCAATACTGTCTTGCAGAATTACAAAGCGTGGAACAAGTTTTTGGTGTTCCAGATCATGTTTATGACTGCAATGCATTCTCCGCATTATAGGCAGAGAATTGAAATGATGAACATCCTGGAGCAGATTTATAATACATCACCTCTATATATAGAGCGAAGATGGACTGGGTCTTCAGGAATCTATTACATAGCTGCCCACCGGTTCGCTTATCTACAGACCAACCTGAAGAGGATCAAGTGGTTGGAAGATTTGAAAGTCGTGAAGCTGTTCATTTTTGTGGAAGCTCACGTAAATTCGACTTTGCATATTCGAGGTCGGAGAGTTGAATTGAACTCATATGTATATGAGGAAGTAACCCGTGTAATTCCAGCTGATAGGATTAAGGTATTGGGCCGCCATGGGAAGTATGGATTCCAGCGGAAAGGATATCCTGAACTTCCGATGAATTATCGATTCCTAAAGATTCATGACCCAAAACCCTACTATTACACAGTTCCTGTAGACAAATCCAATACAATGTTGTTCTCCCCAAACTAAATGTAATGATTGGATTATCATCACACGAGATGTTGTATAAGGCTACGCCATATAAATATAAATAAGGACTTCCTTTTTATCACTATCCGATTGTGCATCAGGGTTGTTGCAAAAAAGTTAAGTAGCTTCATGATTTACGAGATAGCTGAACTAAAGATAAGCTAATGTCAATTATCATACAATAATGTTAAGAAAAGTTTTATCCAGGCACAACCCCAGGAACAGGGTCCAAATTCACCCCCTACATCAAGTACTACTGTGATCCAAGAGAAGAAGTTCCTCCTCAAACAGATAAAGCCATCCGAGTTTGACGGGAGAGGCAGATTCGTCTAGTCGGATGCTGAGATTTGGATTGAATCTATGGAGGACTACTTCGAAGCAGCTGGTACTGCACCTACCAATCAAGCCATGCTCGCCAAATTAAAACTCACCGGTGAAGCGAGACTATGGTGGAAACAATGGTGCAGGGATCAAGGGATTTCAGAGGGGTCCGTTACCTGGGAGAAGTTAAAGCAAGCCGTGCAAGGGAGATATTTGCCACCTGCATATCATACACAGAAAATGAATGAGTTCTATGAGCTAAAACAATTAGAACTCACCCTTGACGCATACTACTCTAAGTTTGTCTCACTGTTAAAGTATGCGCCACAAATGGACACGACACAGCAGGTGTCCAAATTTTGCGCAGGCTTAAATCCACCTGTAAATACCCGTCTCGAATCTATGCGTCCATCAGATCTTCAGGATGCACTCATTCGAGCGGCACCTATAATTCAGGAAGTGCAAGCTAAACCAAGGGGTATTAAGAATTGGTCTTATAGCGACCCGAACAGAGGAGCATTTAGACCCCAGGTTAAGAGAGTTCAAGGCCACAATTAGGGACAAAGGAAGAAAGCAAGGACAAATAACATCAACAACTTTGTTCCTACTCACGGTAATGGCCGAAACCTCCGATGCTTCCACTGCAATGAACTCGGTCACTTCAAAAAGCAATGCCCCAAGCTCAGCGAGGGACACCGTCAAGGTGCTGGCCGCGGTCAAGGAGCCGCCACCCGTGGAAGAGGAAGAGCTGCCTGCATTATCAATAGGCAAAGATGTGATGCAGAAGAAGGGGAAGATCCAACTATGGAAGCGGAATTCGAAAGAGCAACGGTCCATGCCGCTTTACACAAGAAGGGGCCGAATCGCCAGTTCTCGGTGATTCAAACACCGTCGGACTATCAAGGTAAAGGTTTCAAAACCTTAATTGATTGTGGCAGTACACATTCCTTTATCTCACCAGCGTGTGCTAAGAGATTAGGAATAGCCACAGTAGAAGCACCTACCCTACTTGTGGAATTGGCAAACGGTCGTGAGGTAACTTGTACCAGGCAAACTGCTAAGGAGGAGTTCTATCTGGGAGGAAAGATAACCTCAGTCAAATTCAGAGTCATGAACTTAGGTATCCATGAGTTCCTACTCGGGATGGATTGGCTTAAGCCTAATGACACTCACATCCACTGTGGAAAGGGTCAAGTTTCCTTTCGAAACTCTGAAAGAGAGTTTGTTACAACTCAAGGTGAGGCAGGAGTGCCAAGGATCCAGTTAGCCAAAGTATCGCGGATCATAAAAGGGGTTAGGAAAGGATTACCTGTTTACTTGATCAAACTCAACAAGTTAGATCAAAAGCAAGAGTCTCATGAGGGACCCTCTTGGCTAAAACAATACGCTGACGTATTCCCTGAGGAATTAACTGAACTTCCACCTCCAAGAGAAGTTGATCATGAAATAAGGCTAATACCTGGAGCTGCGCCAATTGCAAAGAGACCTTATAGAATGTCTATTCCGGAAGCTATTGAGTTGAAGGAACAACTCAAGCAACTGTTAGATCAGGGTTACATCCGGCCTAGCAACTCACCATGGGGAGCTCCAGTTCTATTCCAGAAAAAGAAAGATGGGACACTTCGACTATGTATTGATTACCGTGGGTTGAATCAATCAACAGTCAAGAACAAGTATCCTATTCCTAGAATAGATGAGCTTCTCGATCGCCTTCAAGGTGCAAAGATCTTCTCCAAAATTGATCTCAGGTCAGGTTACTATCAAATCAGGATCAAGGATGAAGATATTCCAAAAACGGCCTTCAATACAAGATATGGGCACTTTGAATTTTTAGTTATGTCATTCGGGCTTACAAATGCACCTGCCACCTTCAATAGATTAATGCAGGATATTTTTAGACCATATCTTGATGATTTCGTGCTTGTCTTCTTTGATGACACTTTAGTCTATTCTAAACAGGAAGAAGATCATGAACCTCAACTACGGATTGTTTTGGAGACAATGAGGTCTCATAAGCTTTATGCAAAAATGAAGAAGTGTGCATTCTTCAAACGTCAGATTGAATATCTAGGATTCATAGTATCATCAGAAGGAATATCAGTAGATCCAGCCAAAGTCAGAGATGTGCTTGAATGGCCAATACCAGTATCCGTCAAAGAAATACGCAGTTTTCTTGGCTTGACAGGATGGTATAGGGTCTTTATAAAAAACTATGCTTTGATTGCAGCACCTCTTACTGACTTACTAAAGAAGCAAACTTCTATTACATGGTCAACTCCCGAGCAAAATAGCTTCGACCAATTGAAGCAATGTTTGGTATCAGCACCTATTCTGAAACTTCCCGACCTCAATAAGGAGTTCGAGGTAGTAACTGATGCCAGCATTCTTGCCTTGGGGTGTGTACTCATGCAGGAAGGTCATCCCGTAGCATATTCTTCAAGGAAATTGAAGAGTCATGAAAAGAATTATGCCACGCATGATCTGGAGTTATTAGCTGTCATCCATGCTCTAAAGCTTTGGAGACACTACCTGTTGGGTAACAAGTTTACTCTAGTAACAGATCATAAGAGTCTCAAATGGATTTTTACCCAGAACGAGCTCAACATGAGGCAACGTCGATGGATCGAAGTATTGGAGGAGTATGATTTTGAAATCAAGTATCGACCAGGGAAAGAGAATGTAGTTGCCGACGCACTCAGTCGCAAGGCATTCCTAAACTCCCTAATCTTGCAGAATCCATCAACGGCCAGATCTCTGGCTACAAAGGTATCTATGCTAAGCAACCCTATACTCGAACTAGCTAGAGAGGAAGCATGCCATGACTTAGCCTACCAAGCAATGATAAAAGAAATATCTACCAAGGATCAGAATCTGAAGTATCAGGCCAAGTATCATGAATTTTCTGTTGACAATGGACTTATTTACTATAGAACAAGGTTATGTATACCAACAAGCGAGTCACTTAAGCAAAAGATATTATGGGAAGCTCATGATTCCCCTTTCGCAGGACATCCTGGCTATGCAAAAACTCTTAATGCAGTTAGGAAGAGCTATCATTGGGAGAGGCTCAAAGGTGACGTTCTCAAATATGTCACTGAATGTTTGTCTTGCCAACGTATCAAGGCTGAACATGTCATGATGCCAGGGAAATTGCAACCACTTGACATTCCCCAAATGAAATGGGAATTCATCAGTATGGATTTTGTGGTGGGCTTACCCCAAGTCCAAGGAGGATACAACTCCATTATGGTTGTAGTTGACATGCTTACTAAGGTTGCACACCTGATTCTAGTAAAGACAAACTATAAAGCCTCCGACATTGCAAGAGTGTTTATCAAAGAAATATTCAAGTTACATGGGTTACCTAGAAGGATCGTTAGCGATCGAGACTCTCTCTTCACTTCACACTTCTGGAGAGCTATCTTTGAAGCTATTGGAACTCAACTCTGTTTTAGCACTGCTTACCATCCCCAAACAGATGGACAAATAGAACGAGTAAATCAAATCATTGAGGATATGCTTAGGGCTTACTGCTGTCGGGAGCCGAAGAGGTGGATTCAATACTTGCCGTTAGTAGAATTTGCTTACAATGCTTCTTACCAGCAGAGCATTCAAATGACGCCTTTCCAGGCACTGTATGGTCATGATTGTCGAAGTCCCCTTAACTTTTCTGATCCTACCCTAAGGGTGGAAGCTTCAAGACAAATGTTGGAGGACATGGATGACCAAATAAAGTCAATAAGACAAGACATACAAGCAGCCAAAGATAGACAAAAGGCATATGCGGATTTGAAACGCCAAGAGAGGGTCTACGGAGAAGGAGACATGGTTTTCATTCGTGTACGCCCCAAGAGGAGCTCTTTATCTCTAGGTGAATGCAAGAAGCTAAGTCCAAGGTATTGTGGACCGTATAAAATCCTCAAACGCCTGGGACCCAATGCTTATAAATTGCAACTTCCTGATAACCTAAAAGTTCACAATGTATTCCATATTAGTCTCTTAAAAAAATATGTACCCAACCCAAATCATGTACTTGATGACCAACAAGTTGTAATGCCTAGTCAAGGAGTCCTTGAACTAAGACCGAAAAAGATTTTAGATGTCAGGGAGAGACAGTTAAGATCTAGAACCTTGAAAGAATGCCTCGTCCAGTGGAAAGATTATCCTGAAGAGGATGCTACCTGGATGGATGAAAGCTCTCTCAATCTTCAATATCCCCAGTTTATCTCAAGATGAGGACATCTCGATTCTTCTAAGGGGGAGAGAATGTAATATTCCCGCACACTGCGTACCGTAAATATTGACTTCCCGCACGCCGTGTAAATCCTGTGCAAGGGTATCCCCTACATTGTATTATTGGTAGCTTAATCTATACCATTCATGCTCAAAAATGAAGCCTCCACATTGTGAATTAGAGGCTGGGGTTGAGGACCGTAAAAGTCGCGAGGGAACACCCTTTTTGAAGGGGCAATTGGATAAATTTTAGGCAATTTTTTTTAAAAATTATCCCTTTCCCCAGCCAATGCATGGCTGGAGGAGAGGGAGTGTGGGGAGGTATGGCCTAAGGAAGAGTGAGTAGGGAATGCATGAGGAGGGAAGGGCATGAGTCCTCCACGTGGTGGAGCTTCCCTTTCCCCCCCCTTGCCTATATGAACTCCCGTTAGGGAGAGAAGAGGGGGGAAGGGACGGTGCTGTGAGAAGGAGGAGAGGACGCTATCGCCCCGCCGTTGGGAAAAGGAGGAAGACCAGGCCATCGCCGTCGTGCAGGAAGCCGCCGCGCTGCCGCCACAGTCCGCCAGGCCGCTATAGTCCGCCGCCATCCCGCCCTCTTCACGGCGACCCCCTTCCCAATCATTGGATACCCCTCTCGACGTGCTGCAGGCCCAGAAGCTTCTTAGAAGCTTCTAAGGATTAAGGCCATAGGCCTTGATCCTACGCGACTTCTCGGTTTTAAATCCGGTTAGGGAAATCCCTATTCCCAAACAAGGAGAAGATATCGATTCCCTAGCCGTCTCGAAAAGCGAGAGTAAAGGAGTTCGTAACCATGACTACAATGGCTCCCAAGAAGTTGCAAGGCGGGACTGCGGGAGGTTCATCTCCAAGCATTCAAGTGGATATCTCCCCCAGCCCACAAGTCCAGGTTTTTTCGAGTTTATTCTCACACAAAGAAATGTTTAGGCACGCTTAATTCCATAAGGGAGAATGCATTTTACGCTTATTTTTAATGCATGTGGCAGCGTTAAAAATACATTTGATAAATTATCTCTTTAAACATTAGACAGGGTTGATGCATGTCATGAAATTGAAATGGTTGCATTTCCAGAGTTGTCCACCTTAAAAGACTAGCTGCATGTTGCTATTTTGAAACATTATCAAAGTAATGAGTCTAAACATATAGGGCAAAGAAGTGAAATTGATAAGTGCATTTGGTTACTAGACATGGTAGGAATATGCGTGTGCCGCATTTTAGGCAACATCTTCCTTGTAATGATTCATGAGGAAAAGTTAACACCCATAAGATATTATCCGAAAAGAAATAGAAGAGTACGAAAATGACCTTATGGACTTGCAAGTAGCATGTAACATGGAATAAGTTAACACTAGCTTTAGTTTGGTATGAACTTCATTAACTACATTGTAGCTAGGGGAAAGTTGCGTGTTGCATAGTCATCATGCAGAAATTTCATTCATCAGGAGCCGTATTTAGGAAAGGTTGCATGGTTTATCAAAGTATGAGAATCTAAAGTGTAGACAACAAGGTTGTAAGCATGATTATTTGATGTAAGTCCTAGTAGGTCCTAGGAAGGTTAGTATCTAGATTATCATGCATTTTTACTATACCAAGGAAAGATAGAGTTATTGTGAACCATGTGATGCGTAGGAGCAATGAAGCACATGTTTACATGTATTGTGTTGGTTGCAACTATTTTTTCTCCTTTAGATCTAGTTTATTGTCTCTAGGAAGGATTCATCCTTGTCGCGAGACAAGCATAATGAATTATCCAAATCACCTAGCCACAAAGGAATCATATGGTACGATAGACACCCCAAACACGAACTAGGTTAAGGATTGGGCCAAGTTTTCCCATTGTCGCTAAGTCGAAACCTTGAAACCCAATAGTCCTAACCATATTCCCAAAAATGTTGAGCTAATTGGATGCTCATGTAAACAATAATCTAGGATTCCTACCTTAAGGACCAAGCATTCAAAATGATGAAACTCGAATTGAGTTGGATCCCTAGGACTAAACGTTGTCGATTTAGTGAAATTAAGGATGGGATGGGTAAAAAGACACCCTAAATCCTCCTTCTCGTCTGAAGTTAATTCCGTGACCTGAATACGCCATTCATTAGGCGAAATGATGGAGGCGACACTTGTGCAACAAATTGCAACATCACTTAGCCTTGCGGGTTGTTCGTAAGAAGTTTTGCCATTCCATGGTTTAAGGTTGGCAGGTTCTTGCGCAAGTTTAACTTGCAAGGGGAAAGGGTAGTCATCCTCTTACTCTATCCTCATTAGGGAAAATTTGTCAAGTTAAGGGAAGCTAGGTATTTGCTTGGACGCAAATGATTAGTCAATAAACTAAAGCGACATGGCCGCCGGAATCTACCATAAACAAAACCTAAAGTATTGACAGGGTATGACTCTAACCCAAGGACGATAGGAATCTTGCCAAGTTGCAATTGATTCCGGATCGAATGCGGGATGCATTCGGAGAGAAGGAGTCACTCCTTAACAGTTTGCCAGCTAAACGTCCACGGGAATTGATTGTGCTTGTAACAGTTTAGAAGCACTGTTTGCATTGTTTGCTCAATGAACTAAAGGATGAAAAGATATCTAAATACTTTAGGTTGAAGGCCTGAAGGGAGAGGCAGCTTCAGTTACCCCCGACTGCCTGCCTGACCCTAACCAAGGGGGTTGTTGACCGCGCCGGGAACGTGGACCGAACCCGCCGCGAGAGGTCTCTCCGTTGAGCTCTACTTGGAGCAGGAGGACGCTTGGGTGCCAGGGGGGGACTCTGGCCGTAAATCCCTCGCCTTCCGGGCCCTGCACAAGAGGCTAACGTGACTCGGGATTGGATCTCGAGGCCTGCATACTAGTCTACGGGCAGAAGCTTGGAATAGTGATCCCTGGTGGATTACTGGATAGCCTTCGGGCGGATTATGATCAAGCCTACGGGCGGAACTCCTTGTATTTCAAAGATAAAAGGATAAAATGATAATAAAGAAGTTGTTTGACATTGTTTTTTTTAAATGTCCTGTGATAAGATTACGTGAAGGAACCAGTGCTTAACAGGGTTAATCAAAGAAGCTGTTTGTTATATGTCAAATTAATGTGGTAGGTAATTACATAACTAAAACAAACCGAGGAAAGTGCGGTGGATGGACCATGGGTCCGTCCTATGGATGGGTGGTCCCGGTCAGCCAGGAACTTTTCTCAAAAATCTTCAATGAACAGAGGGATGATCATCATCGCCGAGCAAATAACGAGAAGGATGACTTAGATTTACCTGTTACCCGATTCACGCTGTTTTAGGGGAACGGAATGGGACTATGCCTTATGGCAGAGAGGTTGAGCATGGCATCCCTCTCGTTTCCCATTCTCCTTGAACCAAGTGCAGCGTGAATCCGCTTCGGACCTGGCATTTCTGCGTAAAGTAGTTCGCTCGGGTCTGACGCTAGATGCTGCTAGCTAATGACCAAACAGGAAAACCTTAATTCCGGTCGATCCTAAGTGGGAAACGGCCAGGACACTTCCGCTACGTGGCAGACGCAGAAAAACCTAGATTGCAAAACCCGTAACATTCCATGGGAGTACCGGGCGGAGTTCTCTAGACAGCCTTTCCGATGGACTGCCAAGACGTGTCCTAGAAGATTCTTGCGGACACGTTACATTGAGAGGCTGAGTCGCCCTATCCCATGGTCACCAATAACAGATGATTTTTATGCCTAGAAGTGCTTTAAAATAGCCAAAATTTCCTAATTTCAGGGAAAAAATAGACTCCATCAAAGGTGGCGGTTACAATCAGTATGATTTTAAGCGGCAATGCCCGAAAAATGCTTTAAAGACCCACTAGATGATAGTTTGACCTCTTATCACAATTGTTGAATAATACCAATCTATCTAAGAGGATGATGAACTGCATGATTGAGTTACAAGAATTCCAATTTTCTTTCTTGATTGAAGCTTCAACAAAAGAAAGTTTGGCTGATCTACTTACTTATAATGATGGTCTAATATACGTAAAGTAGGTAAAGTCACAAAAGGAAGTACAAGAATAACCAAAACATGACAAGGGTGCGTTTATATATTTTTTCTTTACGGGTCTTATCAAAGAACAGGGTGCACATTTGGTATTGAGGTAAGTATCCTAGAGAGTAGAATTGAAGTGGATCTTAGAGGAAAACTATGAAAGTGCATATGGTAGTTATTTTGCTTTCAAAGCCACTACTCAAAAGATCTTAATGGAAGGCTATGTGTGGCCATCCTTACAAAGAGATGTTGCACGTTGGTATAGGACATATATGTAGTGACAACATTTGGAAAATAAAGTTCTTGAAGCTTGAACTAAGACAAATATTTCTATCATTTGAAATATTTGAGAAACGGAATAATTATGCAATTGGTCCATTACCAATTATTGCCAAGTATAAAAGCTATGTTCCAAGTATAGTGGATTGCTTATGCGAATGGGACAAAGCTCATATCATTAACAAGTTAATAAGAAAGACATTTCTAAGTTCATCTATGAAGCCATATGCTGTATATAAGTATGGTGTACCTTTAGAGATCTTATCTAACAATGAGTCATGTTTGAGAGGAAAGCTAATTGAATACCTATGTAAAAGATTTGGTATAAAGCATAGGTATACTACCCCATCCTAACCTCAATGTAATAGTATGAATAGGCAGTTCAATAATGAGTTTATGTTAATAATAATATTTTAAAGAAAAAGCTTTTGGTGCCACTTAAGATATAGAGATTCCAAATTTTTTGCAGGCCTAGTGCAATGTTACTATTAAACAAGAGACTCGATTCTTTTGTTATAATTTGCTCTATGGAAAGGACTCCTTACTTCCTCTAAAAGTCCAAATATCGACAATTAAAGTGCTGATGATACAATTAAGACATGATGGAAATAGGCTGTAGGAAATATTTCTTTTTACAAGAGATGCAACTTGATTGTTTACAAGTACAAGAGGATTATTCGAATCTCCTTGAGAAGAACTAACAATTAGAAGGTCAAATAAAAGGGTATTTAAAGAAGGTGATCTAATTCAAAGGTGCAAAAGTGCTTTAAATAGTACTTTCCAAACTAAGTTTCAATTGAAGTGGCAAGGAGCATTCAAAGCACATCAAAAGTTTGCCAATGGGGCATATCAATTAATAGATCTTGATGGAACATATTACTAGGTTGTTGGCTGCAGTAAATATGATAGGCTCTTTTGGTCAATCTTAAAAACGCACTTGTATATATTTATACTAGTTTTTTGACTAATAGTAGTTATATAGGTAGCTAGGAGCCACAATGATAAACACCATTTGAAGCACTTAAAAAGTATTGCAGCACTTCATGTTGACCTTAGATTGTAACTATCTTTGTCATTGATCCAGAACATTATGTGAGCTTCGATTGTTGGAAATGATGACATATGAGCAATTGGGGTAAATTGGTACACTTCAGACTCCTAAGAAACGAAATTGAGAAGAACAATTCCCGGGCATGGAGTATATAGAGGAGGTTGTTATCATGAAATTCTAGGGCAGTGATGAGATAGTAGCAATGCACATCAAATTTTGGATAGTGCCATCATGAAAACATGCCTCTATGCCTGTATGGGCATGTGAATGGGAGCAACAAAAGAGATAAAATAAAATAATTTTAAAAAGCCTTTGTAAAGGCTAACAAGTCCAAGGCAACTAGGTTTTCACGTGATCATGGGGGCTGATTTAGCATCTCTCAGGCGGCATTGATTTTGGCAGTTTGATCCATTCGAATGGCTCAAGTGGTAATGGAAGAGAGTGGAGGGGGCCAAGAGGGAGCTCATATATGCAGCAGCACATGCAACAAACAAACTTGATGAACCATTTCTGGACACGACGTGCAACAGGCCTGTAATTCCTGGACATGCTAATGCAGCTTCCCAACGGCTAGTAGAGACTGAGAGAGAAGAGAAGTCGAGCATGAAGAGGGGGCTGGTAGAGACAATCAGGCTACCATCTTCTTCATTCATTTCTTCAAACTTCAAATATGTGGGGTCATCTCAGTTATATGGGTCAGATCCATCAAGCACTTCGTGGGCGGAATGAAAATTTGAGAGATGGGGGGAGAGACTCACTAGAAGATTGCCTATCTACTATCCTTTCATCGCTCGAACTGAGGGGGGTTGTTCTAGTCCGAAGATAAATATCAGTATGGGCCCCAGATTTTTGCAGACGTGTCAGTTCTCTCCCAGTCACTTGTCAGTCACTTAATTTTTTAAATTTATTTGAATAATTAATTTGGATGATGTAGGCCTGTCATCATCTTCTCACACGGGCGCATGGTTCGGAGCGTTTGCCTCTGACAGACAAGGTGCAGGGTTCGAAACCTAGGGAGTAAGTCGAGGAGAGACCAAACCTCATTTTAGGGGCCTTTTTAATCTATGGGACCCATAATTACCTGGTACGAGCTGAGCCCATCAAAATCTTTGGGGCCCATGCTAATATATATCCACAGCCTTCTAGTCCTAAGCACATATGCATGTAAAGAGTTCATGAGTTGGAAAAGAGTTTTGGGGCTGATTTCAAGGAGCTTCCACTACAGGCCACTATTGCAAGATTCAACGGGAGGAAGGGCTTGACATTCGGATCCATGTTCATTCATTTCAGCTAGTACTAAAGTTTATGCTGAAAATTATCAAATGTTTCATGAAGTATGAGGGGTACTAATAGGAAATGTTCAAAGTGGAGATGTGATACGCAATTGGGAAGGTAATTATTTGTTGATTCATTCATTCTGTGTAAAGAATGCCCTTGGTGTTGCCAAGGTATTGGGCTATTGGCTTGCATCTTTGATGTGTAAGGGGTTTCTATTGGATGTTTTATACAAGCTTTAGCTTGTGTTTTTACCAAGTACCTTCTCTCTTTTGAATTCTCTATCCATTTCCCAATAATGGGGAGACTTGGAAACCATTTTTCTCAACTCGACTTGAGCAAGAGATGATGGTTCAATGTCTAATCTATGCACTTGATTAGCAATCCTTGGCAATAGAGCTTGGGCTTAATTGTATATGCAAGAGGTTGTTTACCTCTTCTAATTGACCATTAGAGGGATATATTCTTGGGGATCTAAGTGGACCTTTGGGGGGTGAAGCTTTGTCAATACTCTGAAGATTTGTTGGTAGTATGGATATCAGCCTCATGATAAGAGGGTTTATCTTTTGAAATCATACCTAAAATTTGTACCTTACATGAGCATTTTATTGCCGTCCAAATATTGCATCCAAACATTTGCATCTTGATTCTTGAAACTTTGCTAAGTGGAATTATTGATATAATAGTGTTTCAGGGATGGGTACATGTTTGAAATATTGAATCATTTTTGTACAAATATAGCATGTGATCATGGAGATTCTCAAAATACAAGTTGCAAGAGATATAGCTCTTTATCTAGTTCTGAGATTGCCTTCAACCGTATCCACAATTATGTTGTTTGGATGCCCGTGCGTTGAAGTACTCTCTTGGGAATTCCCCTACAAGTAGACTCTTGTTTGAGAGTTACCATCTTATATGAGAGAGGTTATAACATCCAAGACTTGCTGAAATACACCATTGACATCATTGTGGTTCCTGAAGAAGACTTTGCTTTGTAAAAAGGCTACATCATGTTCATATTCCATTGCCAATAAGGCTCCTACATGCTCTCTAGAAAGCTACTTAAAACTTGAAGATTTTATAACAAGAAACACTAAAGCTTTTCAAGAAAAATGCTGTTGTTGCTTGAAAACATGTTTGCTTTCAATTATTGCTTGGGTTTCATCTTTCAAGAAAAAAAAAGTACAATAGAGCAAAACTAGCTATTTAGGGGTTAATTGAAATGCTCTAGTGATCCCATCAACAAGGAGAAGAAGAAAGTGGTGAAGGTGTGAGAGAATGATACACTTGTGATCATATCAAAGGCACAGTAACTTTGAGAGTTTGTATGTGGAGAGGTGGATGGAATTTATGGATTGGGAGTTATC
This sequence comes from Lygodium microphyllum, assembly GCF_053477565.2. Lineage (NCBI taxonomy): Eukaryota > Viridiplantae > Streptophyta > Polypodiopsida > Schizaeales > Lygodiaceae > Lygodium > Lygodium microphyllum. Next base: position 53,078,774 of record NC_141144.1, on the reverse strand, counting down.
CTTACAAATTCACAAGATTTTGAAGTTAAACTCCCTCCAAGGGATGGTTTGGTAGTCTCTACTACTTGCCCACTGCTTCGGGAGATTGGAAGGGATTGTGATGTTGAGGCTATTGCTATGTGAGCATTGGATAGAGAGTTTGATATTTCTACATGAAGACTATGAAGATGAAGGAGAGATCATATTAGAGAATATATTTTTGTGGACTATATTTGAGAAGTTGTGTTGTCTACATACTTCCTTCCCAAAGTTGTTGATATCAATTTCATATCTTAGTGAATTGTATTGTGGATATACCATTGTAGAACTTATTCCATCAATTGTGGCCTAAAGACTATGAAACTTTATCCAATTTTAAGCTTTTTAAGCTACAAAGAGATTGTATATTTAATTTACATGAGCATTAACCCTTGTTCATTTACCTTTGAGTTGTAGCTAGTTTTGGTTTTGGATGTTCTTGCATATCCTAGTGCTTTGAGGTTGTGCTTTGGTTCTTCTTTCCTTTCAATATCATATATTTTGGTGCCCCTGTTACGGATCTTTCTACAAGCAAAAAATATGGCCAAAGATTTCAATACATTACGCAACAAGTAGATTTTGAATTAGTACATTTTATGGATAAATTAGACAAGAAAAATTTGGTGAAGATATTTTGCAACAAGATCTATCGAGCAACTGATCAAGAGAAAAGCTAGAGAATGGCTAGCTACATATATGGCCCAACAAGTTGCCTAATAAGAAGAAATGGAGATGAATTATGATGATGCTAAGATGTCTTTGATTCAAAGATCTAGTAAGATACAAGATGTAAGAGTCATATGATAGGAGCTCTAGTTTTATGTTTAGGACAAAGATCATAATGTGGAGCAATTTACTTAAAGTTTTGAGGCTTTTTTGAAATGATAGAAGAATGCATTGGAAGAAGCAAGACCACCCTTGATGTTGAAGAAGGAAGACGCTAAAGACTTATGAGAAAGTTGTAAAGATCACTAATGAGAAGAAATGGGAGATACTCATGTTGGAGTTATTATGTGTAGAGAACCCCCCCCAAAATCTATTCTATAGTACAATTCTTTGTACCTACTAGAGAGCCTTTAATGCAAAACCCCCAAAAAGAGGAGGCTTTGATGATGGAGAGAATACAGACTATCTCTAGGCAACAATAATATCTAAGGATTTATGTAATGAAGTAACCAAGGAGGAGATTAGGACATAGATTGTGGGAGCATAATGGATATGGGGAGGACTTGATAATCAAGGAGAAATAGGAGTGCCAAGACCACACTGTAATGACAATGAAATGGATCATTTAAGTAACGATTGTTCCTATTTATCATAAAGATGATAAGATATGCATACAATAACCTAGAATGTTCTAAATTGAAAAGATAATTATGTTGTAAAAATAAGGACGAAACAAGGCCTAATGGACTTTTTTTTAAAATGAAACCATATGGTAAATCTAATAGACATGAAGATATAGTGGCCCTAGTGAAGAGAGCCATCATAAAGAGAAACAAAGGAGATGAAAATTCTCAAAGTCATAGGAATAAGCAAGCTATAGAGGAAGAAAGAAGTGTGACAATAAAGAAGAGGAGACCTAGAAGGATATTAAACATAAGAGATTTATCTTCAATAGAAGATCAAGAAAACTATGACTTAAAGAAGGACTTGCTCAACAAGAAGGTGAAAAGGTGAATATCACATATGACTAGTTGTGCCCAAGTTGCAAATTTTATGAAAGAGGTTAGTAAACCTACCAAGATAGAACCAATGAAGATGATTGTATATGCATATTGCTTAAAGGATCTTCTACATGTATGCCATTTTGTAGAAGCTTGGTATAATAGAGACAACATTAGAGAGGTTATTGATTGTGGTGTTCAAGTTTGTGTGACAATATAGGCTTGTTTATAGAAATTACATTTTGATCTTGTTTTAGGATTTCAAAATAGACTCCCAACAATTTTACTATTGGCTACTAGGTATCATTCAATGTTTGAATGTCAAATGTTTTAATGTCTCTACAAGACTAAGCTATTATGTGATGCTTACAAGTTTAGGAGATTTTCCATTGATGTGTTTGATGATGGAGAAAATAGAAATTGTCTATAAGTAATGGCCATATATAAGGGTCTATATAAAGGAGAAACCAACAAACACCATGATGCTATTCCTAGAGACATAATCAATATGGTAAGGATGTGTGACCAAAAGGTATAAGAGAAGAGCCAAGATCATTTTATAACTCCAACAAATTGGATCGTTCATATGACAGTTGCTCCTATTTTCCATGAAGAGGAGCATATATGAATCCAATGCCCAAGTGTCCCAAATAGGAGAGATGATATGCTATAGAAACCATGGATGAAGTAGGGCCTAGTGGAGTGAAAGTGAGATTAAGGAAACATGGATAAGTCTATAATAAAGAGAAAAGGAGGAAACTTGTTACAGACACAAGAGTAATCAAGGTATAGAGAAAGAATTAGTGGGACAGGAAAGAAGGGGAGATCTAGAAGGAAATTCAATACCAAATATTTTTCTTTAAGAGAAGGACAAAAAAACAATCACTTAAAGAAAGTGTTACTCAGAGAAGGTGGATGAAACATATGATTAGTTGATTAAATTATATTGAAAGTTGCACATTTTGTGAAAGCTGTTAGTAAACGTTATTCAAGCTATTAATAGAATAGAGACTACATAGAAATGGAGAGAGAGAGAGAGAGAGAGAGAGAGAGAGAGAGAGAGAGAGAGAGAGAATACGTATTTGTGGTGCCCCTAATAGCCCTCCTATAAGCAACACCTTATTGTCTTGTCACTCAAAGAATAAAGAACAAGTGTGTATATATATAGTTTAAGCTACTAAGTTAGATGGGAAGCTAACCACATTGACCTTTATCCCAACAACCTTCCACTTAAAGGCCAACATGACTTTAAGGTAGATAAAAGAATAAGAGAATGTGTGAGGTAAATATATGAGACATTCCCTCACCTAATATCCATCAACTCCCCGCAATGAAAAAACTTTTTGGAGGGTATACTCTTGGTGAGAAAGTCTATAGGGTTATCATTAGCATGAACTTTAACAATCCTAACTCGCTTGTTCTTAAGCACCTGTGAACAATTGAAGTAATATCATACTTCTATATGCTTGGTCTTCAAATGAAACACAAGATTCTTTGCCAACATGATGGCACTCTAACTATCACTATGAAACAATGGCATATTTTCATTGAGGTCAAAGTATCTCACTAGACAAATAAGTCATTTTCACCTATGTGGCTACAATGTACCTAGCTTCAATGGTAGATAATGCCATGTATTTCTGTAAACGAGACAACCATGAGATTCTACCACCATACAAAGCAAAACATATTCTACTCTTAAAGCATATGCATACATCTCTTATATTACTCAAGTACCTCAAGTTGCATGTAGCCGTTCACTACTTCCCAATGTTTTTTGCTAGGATTTAATATGTACCTACTCATTAACCCTAGTATAAAATAAATATTCAAGAAAGTGACAATCATAGTATACATGAGACTACCTACACATGATGAATATGAAACCTTGGTAATCTCAACCCTCTCATTTGGGCCAATCATTAGCACTAAGTTTCACATAATATGGCGGTAATGGAGTATTAAATTCCTATTTCCATTTATATTGAAATGCTACAATACTTTATTGATCTCATCTTTTGGAACATACAGCGCAATCTCTTTATCTTATTTTGGATTATGTATATGGTGGAAATATGATTTGTATGTCCCTAATCCTTCGTTTCAAAGGTTCCCATTAACTTTTCTTCAAGACATCAATCTCATAATTTTTTCCTAGCTTTCAACATATCATCCACATACAACATCAACACTGTCAAGCTACCATCTTTAGCCTTTTTAGTATATAAGCAATGGTTTGTCTCACTTCTCTTGTAGCCATGAGATGGCATATATGCATTAAACTTATGTAATATTCTCATCAGGTCTACTTTAATTCATACATACTCTATTTTGGCTTGTAGACAAGTGTTCAGCAAAACCCTATGGCTGATGCATATAGATCTCATCATGAAGGCCACCATAAATAGATATTATCCAAGCATCTAATTATATAAGATCCATGTCATCCTTAGCCACCAAGGCAAGCACAATGCAAAGAGTAGTCAATTTTACCACAACTACAAGGATCTCGTCAAAGTCCACACCTTTTATTTTCTTAAATCATTTGGCTACTAACCTTGCCTTATACTTTGATATATTATCACCTCTAACATTCAATTTATAGATCCACTTGAATGGCAAAGAATTTTTTCTCTTTGGCAAAGGAACCAACTCCTAAGTCTTCTTCTTCAAAATGGAATCCATTTCAGACTTCATAGTTAGCTTCCACTTAAGCTTATCATCATGAGTCATGGCCTCTTTGTAATAAGGTGGCTCCCTACAATTTGTTAGTAGCACATAGTCAACCCCAAGCTAAAGTCTCTCAAGTAGTGGACAAGAGATACCTGTAGATCTATGTAGTACAATGGGCTGACATAGGGTGGGAATTCCAACCTCTATTCTTTCTTTATGAGGCACCATAGGGCTTTCAACCTGGTACTTGACAAATCTCCTTGCTTTCCATTCACTAGTTGTTAAGTATTAGTTGTGCCCTCTATTTGCACACTTGGTGCCGTAGCACTTACTCTACATGGCAAAATAATAGGTGACACTCCATCCTAGAAAGTAATCTTTCTTGTTTCTAGTTTCCTAAGAGGCTACTTCTGCATTTTCTTCTCAATGGCATTCAAGACCACATCATTACTACATATAGTTGTTCTACCTTCTAGATCTCAAAGGTGATAAGCTATCTTGTCACTCTATCCACACCCCAAAAGGATATACTTAGAGGATTTTGATTTTAGCTTCTTGCAATGCTTTTTATTTAGCACATTCCCATAAGCTTCATAGTAAAATACTCGTAAGTAATCATAAGATGGCTTCTTGCCTTACCATGCCTATTTAAAATGCCACCATCCAAAGAGTATTATAGGATCTATTTATCAAATATATAACAATTTCCGTAGCCTCCATCCAAAATCCTTAGTAAGTCCAGCATTAGATTGATACGGAGTATTCTTTTGTTTATCATCCTATTTATATACTTTGTAATATCATTTTGTTCAATATTACCAAGTGTAATGAGTTTCTTTTTACTCCCACATGCTTCCCAAAAGGTTCTGAACTCATGAGAGATATACTCTTCATCATTATCAATTCTAAGACATTGAAACTCTTACCAAACTCATTTTTTGCACAAGTGCCATAAATTTCTAAAAAAAAGATAAAGCCTCATCTTCCCTATCTAAAGTGAAAGCTCACACTTTTCTAGTTTCATCTCAATGAGTATGGCAAAATTTGATGTCCGCCCATAGAATTTTAGGCATAGCCTCACATATATCACTATAAAGTAAGTCAAGCAACTCATTTCTTTTTACATTTAAGTTTTTCTAATACATTGAATATGTATGCTTTTAGAAAATACAATTCTCACAAATAGAAAGATTTAAAAAATCAAGAGAATACAAGTAACCTAAATGAGATAGCATTTCCATTTTTTTTCTAGATATATGTCCCAACTAGTAATGCCACAAAGATACATTTACTACTTGATTATTGTAATTACAGTGTTTTGACAGGAGCTACATGAAGGGAATACAATGTACCACATTTGGCATCTTTAGTAATAATGAGTTATTTCTTTTGGACTTTCCATGACTAACTCCCAAAACAGTAGAGTATCCCAAGTCATCAAGCTAACCAATCCCTTTGAAGCTCTTAGTAAGCTTGGGTATATGCATCCATTCCAAAGAGTAAAGGTGAATCCATTTTAAAAAGCAAAATGCTTATGCAAACTTTATCACATACATAGTCATTATCAAGATTGACTGATCCATAAATGTTGTTGTCATATGAGTATAAACTCTTCTTATGAGGAGTCATATGAAAAGATGCACCAAAATCAAGAATCCAATCTTGAGCTAATTGACCATTTGTTATAACAACTAGCATATGTATGTGAAGAGTGTAAACACTTTACCAACATCATTATGCATAGTCACTTCATTAAATTTTTTAACCTTTAACTTTTGTTTATCTTCTTTCCAATCAATATATGTATCCTCCTACTTTACAGATTAGCTACCAGCAGGGTTCTCAACTCTTCTTCTCTTGCAAATACTAAGGCTTCATCCTAGTGATCTTCCTATTTTGTCCTCTTCCAAGGATTAACAATAGATTTTGATAGGAATCAAAAGACAGTACTAAAGGATTGGTTCATTTTTTGTTTCAAGCCCATTTGTCAAGTCTGCTCCTATAGATTACTACTCCTCCCACTACTTGTCTAGCTACATGTATATAATTTTTCCTAATAATAAATCTACTTTTGGGGATATTTCAAAAAATCACCACGGTTAGAAATATTTTGAACCAATCATTTTATCTGTTCAAACTACGCCAACCAACCAACAACTTATTAGAAAATCAAGACAGCCAATTGAAGGGGGAACAAAATCCTCGGCTCTTTGCAGGTGTCCTCAGTGAGACGAGGGGTAGAGAGATCGGTCTGGCAGGGTTGTCCTCTAGCCCTATATTTGTTCGTTTTCTTTGTAGAGCTGATGTCTTACTTCCTCGGGTCACAGGTGAGTGGGCTACGTGGCTTTCGACTTCCGGTGAGAGAGGAGACAGAGCTCTTAGATTCATAGTATGCAGATGATACCTCACTTTATATAGAGGATGATGAGCTGATGCAGGAGAGAGTGAGACTAGCTTTGGAGGCGTTTTGCATTGCAACTGGAGCAAAAATCAACCGACAAAAGCCATTTGGTTTCCTTACGGACCCAGACTCTAGCACGGAGTGGGGCATCCACTTGGGATTCAAATGGGTGTGCAAAGGGTAGTCTTTACAATTACCCAAGGTTCCAAGTGGGACTCAACATCACTCATGCCCAGTAATTTCCTCCACTCCTAGACTCTATCAAATGCGGAAGCTGACCTACTGGAGTATTGCCAGCCTTTCCTCAGTGGGCCAAGCCCTGGTGGTCAACCAGGTCCTCTTAGTGATGATGGTACATCACCTCATCTGGTGCTTTTCCTCGTCTCGTGTAGTTCAGCATTGTCATGGGAAAGTTTGTCGATGAATGAAAAATAACACTTTCTATTGATTCTCCACCACTCTAGAACTTTCTAGAGAGTTCACAAAACAAGTTGTTCTTCGTACTTGAATCACTTTGTCCTTCACTTCCATTTTCATTCCAAACCAGGAGAAAGCAGAAAGAGCCATCAGCACCCAAGATTGAAGAGGTTACCCATTTGTATCCTACAAGGGTTGCAAGTGAGCAGGAGGTCTTCTTGGAGGAGAAAATGAAAGAGGTAATAGAAAATGAGGATCTGATTTGGCAAAGAAAGATTATATCTCAAAGTGAACTACGAGAGGATGGGCAAAGTGTATAGCCAAATGGTCGTGAATCTTTCTGTTAATCCTAAGAAAGAAGACTACCTCATCATTTCTTCAGAGGATAAGATCCTATTTGAGAAAAATGATACTCAACTAACAGATTTAGTAGTTTATTTTTGTTTGAGGTAAGGCCTTTTGCTTCTCTTTATTTATAATGAATTTTTCCAAGAGTCCTTATATTGCACTCATTCTCTTATTCATTCTTTACTTTGTATACAGGGCATATGTTGCTTCTCTTAGCATTGATATTGCTAAGGGTATATTTGTTATTCATCCACTTCTCTATGTGGATTTGTTTTTAAAATCTGATTCAAATATTGCAACGTTTTTTAAGGACTTCGATAGTATCACAAACCATCATATTTTTTTTCCATGTATTGAAATGTACTTTCTTCAACATTCTATCTCTTGTTGATTTGTCTTTAAGGCTATTTCTCACTTGTATTTTGGTTTGTAGAGGACACTGGAGCCTAATTTATATCGACATTCCTGTAAGAATGGTCATTTTTATGAATTCTCTTTCAAAAATCCATGGCCAATCAAAGATGTATTGTCAATAAACACTCTTTATTTTATCTTTTATTGGATAAAGTTTATAGTATTCGCTAATAAGTTAATATGTGTAGTGTTGTTAGACTTGTTACTACTCACTTGGACACTAGCTTTCAAAGCATTGTTGATCCCTAGACCTTTCAAGTTTCTGATTCAAGAGGTCCCATTGCAAAATGACGTACATAGTTGTGGCTAGAGAGTGGTTTCAAATGCTTTGAGATAATAGATTCAAAGTTACTAAATGTAGAGGGGGTGAATGTAAGTTTCATATGCTTTATCCTTTTTATGGTGAAAGTCTCTTGCTATTTCACATAACTTGTGTACTTTGTTGCAGTGCAAAGACTACCCTGAGTCATACATGTGGTGGATACGTGAGAGGTGTATTGAACTAGTTTTAGATAGGGCAATTACACCGGTGGACTTAGATTCCCCTCTCCAGCTAAAAAATCCAAAGGACAAGCAACAACGAAGGGCAAAGGCAAGAAAATGGCAACCACCAAGAAAAAGAAGTCTCCAAGGTCCAAATAAAAGGGGCTCAAAATGAAGGGCATGCCTAAGCTTTCTCCATTGAAATTTAGTCCATCTCCTCTAAAGCCCAAGGATAAAAGAGTGCTTGAGGTAATTAAGTTCTTCGAGCGACCAAGGAAAACACCTACTAAGAGGAAACTAGTGATGACGGATGAAAGTATGGAAGATGAAGCAACTTTTCCAAAGAAAGAGAGAAGTCTTAAGAATGGAGAAGCTATAGATCAAGGAGAAGCTAAAGAACAGCCGGAGGATGGAAAAGCCAAAGATCAAAGAGAAGCTAAAGAATAGCCTTATACTTACCAATTTGTCTATTTGTACTGAAGTAACATTCCCCTTGTTTATAATCTCTAGTGCAATATTCTAACCCAAAATGTAATGATATGTCATTTTAATCTTACCCATGAAAGAAGATTTTTTGTTCATCGAATCATAGAGAATTATAAAGCTTGTAGCAAGTCTTTTCTATTCAATTGTAATGCAATTTTGTAACTCATGATATAATGAAATCATTTTGGTCCATAAATGACGATTTGTTATTCACAGAATCACTGCAAAGCTTATACCAAGATTTTTTTAAATAGTAATTATCAATGTGTATAATTTCATGTTTTTGGCAGCAATATTTGTGAGCAAAATAAAGATTCAAAATTATTCATACATGCATATTTATGGTCCAGAAATCACAACACTAGGAGGCAAACAACTCATACATGATACAGAGCTCTTAGCTCTTTTCCCAATTACAGCACCATTTACCTTGAAATTATATCCAGGAGTAACATTCTCTAGAAACTCCAAGGTGTCTCTTACATTCTTAAGACTCCACTTTGAAGTAATGTTCACCTCCTTTACTTCTTGTGCAGTAACTTGTACTATAAGTTTCAATGTCTTACAATCAATATTTGAATCTAAAGGAACCCAAGCACCCAATCTAAGTTTGTATCTTTTGTAATTAAAACCTATGATAAGAGATTGTCAAGACATATTACAGGATAAACCCAATGATTGAGGGCACATATTGCACCTTATAAAGTCACCTTTGTGGTTAGATTCCTTGACTTTCCAACATAGACCTAAAATTTTATCCAAATCTTCCTCTAAAATATTTCTGTTTAGCCATGAAACCTTCGTCTGTTGTAAACATGTTGTTTTAAAGCAGGCTAAAAAAACATGCAAGGGTAAAAACCACGATATGTGTACTCTTCTCAAGATCCTTCTAGGAGTCATAGCCTTTTCAAAATCTTGAGCAATCTTGAGTTTAAAACTCTTCATTGTTGCTTCATCAGGCATCTCCCAATCCAAAGATGAGAGGCTTGGTAATTGTAGATCTTCAAGGTATCCATACACACTTGCTCTTGAAGGAACCACATATTGTGCATAATACACAAAAATTCCACTTTCATGAAAAAAACTCGTGGTTTGATCAGCATAAATAATGTTTGCAAATTCTTTATGAATAGCATGGAATGTTCCGATGAGGCTCTCCATAGCTTGCCACTCGAAACTTGTTGATGGAAAGATATCTATAACCAACAATCCATTATTTAACATATGCTTCAAAGAAAACCATATACTCACGTAAACCTGACAACTCAAACTTATAGTGTGCTTGCTAGGAAAAACATTCCCGTGGAGCCAAGTGCATATCTCTAGCCATGTAAACATGTTGAACCAAAGCAAACTAGCCTTGAGGCGTGGTTTTGAAGGCAAAGATATGTCTGTTCCAATGATATTTGATATCCCCTTATTTTGTTTTTTTCACTTTGTGAGAGCCCCTGCAAGACGGTAGCATTATAACCCAATCATTTATAGTAAATGTTTTGGGCTCCCATTCTCCATTTGCGCTCTTGCTATACATGATGCAAGAGTTTATGGAATGAGAAGGACGCCTTGCGGACACCATGTAAAAGACAATGAGTATGCAAACAATGTGAGAGAAAGAAACCTAAAGAGAGAGGTCAAGGAGACAAATTAAAAATACTACGAGCGCCAAGAACTTTGAAAATTCTCCCAATTTTCGAAATGGTCTTAATTAACTTAACTTTGTCATGTCTTCGTCAGAGGTTTTGATAGCTTTTATTAGTTAATAGGGGCCATTGGAACTACCAAAACTTGTCAAGGTTTAAAGATTTCGGCTAGTAGGAGGGGAGAACCACTCAATGAACTCTACTATCTTAAAAGCAAAGGAGATAAGAATACCATATTTTTGTCCACGTGGCAAAATCTCTTTGGCCCTTTCCTTAATCCACGGATATCATTCAACCAACAGATCTCACCAGGATTAGATTCTTTGCTTGGTTGTATGGTTTAATAGAGAGTAGGCCCTGAGCAATTCTATCATTGTTACATCAAGAGGAGCTCTTCTCTAGATAGATTAAATTTTTGGCAAAGGTAATTTGAGTCCTTTCAATCCCCTCTATTGAAGTCCCAAAGGTCTTTTTATTTGTTGATGCCTTTCCTTGAAATTTTAAAACCTAAGGAGAACTTGTCTAATGCAATATGCTGATGAAAAATAATGAATTAGATGGAGTTTGAGGCACATCCAGGGAGTGTGATGTTCTTAATTTGAGAAATCCCTATGTATTCTTTATATAGGATCCAAGCCCTCCATACGCTTTTGATGAGATTTGAGCATCCTTGATAATCACTTTAACTTGGCTAAAGGCTATTGTTAATGCCTCACACCCTTTCCATCCAAGGAATTTCTTAAGTTGAAATTTGGCACAACTATAAAGGATAAGGATGGCCTAGTCTCCTACTAATGGAAGAAGGCCTTGGCTATCCATTTTGCTACCATTTTGTTTAACAACTTGAGTAGGTTTGGTAGACCTAGAGCACCCTCTTCTTTTAGCTAGGTATGGTCTTCTCACGCAACCTTGGGAAGTTTAAATTTCTCACTATTCCTTGACCACAAGAAATTTATTGCCAAGCATTCTAGATTTCTCAATCCAATTTTGGTTTCCTTTCAACATGATATGAAATAGATGGTGGAGGGATGATGACATGTGTTAAGACCACAATTCTTCTTGCAAAGGCGAACTGTAGTCCCAATAAATAGTCAATTTTCAAAACCTTATTTAATACCCATTCCCTCCTTTGTTTGAGTGTTACCCTCAAACCCATTGGGATACCTACCAATTTGAACACTTTCCCTTCTTCAATCACCTAAATAACCTTCATCAATTAGTCATTTGGGTGGAGATTCTGTTAATGGGCTAGATTTCTTGCTAAGCCCAAGGCAAAAAAAAAGATTTTAATGCATCTCGAGAAGGATCTAACTGATAAGAGATCATTATTCACTACTCCATTTGTATCATAACCAAATAGGTTTAGAACCATGTTCTTGTTATTAGGAAGTTGGAGTCCTCTCAATATACCTTCTTTCACTTCTTCATCCATTAGCCATCCCTTTAGCTACTGCTGAAATTGCAAAAAGTAGCGGACTCAAGGACAACCCTACCTAAATTACCTGAATAATGGGAATGGGGCAAATAACTCACCATTGAGAACTCCTTAGGCACGTCAAGTGTTACTGAACATAGTATTTGAATTAGTTTGAGATTTTTACTCAGATTCTCATCACAAACTTTGACCTCCTGAAGTCAAATTACATCAAGTACTATTTGGAGATCCTCGTCTAGTCCTTCATAACTCTTCCACCACTAGGGTTTGTAAACCCATTATAACTTAGGGTTCATAAACCCTTTGCAATTCAGGGATACTATTCTAAGCAAATTAATCATGAATATTACTTTTTAGCTTTGCCTTTTCTAACTTCTTGCTTATTCTTTGAGGAAGGGTTGCTTTCACTTTCTCCTACTTTGGAGAACCTTCTTTTGGAAGTTGTGTTGGAGTGGTCAGCCAAATTCTCACTCAAATTGAGTGAAAGCTCACAACTTTGGAATTGGTCAGACTCATCTTCATCATCTTCTTCATCTTCTATTAGAACATTATCACACTTTTCATTTAAATCTAGGTTAGGATTTTCTTTTATTTTGAATTGATGTTTTCTCTCGAGACTTCATCATTTTCAATCTCAAAGAGGAAATTTCCCTCTTTGCAGATTCCTTCATCTAGCTTTGAGCCAGAGGCTTCTTATCAAGGAGGACCTCTATGAGGAGGGGTGAGTACCTATTATTATTGTTTTTTTAATTGGCTATAGCTTGATTGTTATTTTGGTTTTTGATTATTGGTCTTCTTTCCCTTTTTTCCGAACTATCTCAAAATCATCATCACACGTTTTTCTCTCTTTGGCTTCAACTTTGGGTAGTCCCTTAGAAAATGCCCAATTTTCATGCATTCAAAGCACTTGTTGAGCAATTTTTTGCAGATCAAAGGCTGCTTAGTAATTATATTATCTTTTGTGTCAATGATGAAAAGCTAGTTAGGTAATTCCCACTAAGATCCATCTCAAGGTAGTTAGGTAATTCCCACTAAGATCCATCTCAATCAAAATTAATGGAAACCAACGTGGGTTGATCGGGTTTATTAGTCTTTGTCCTAGGAGTTTCCTCAAAGGAGCTATTAGAGATCTAACAAATGGACAAAGATTTCTTAGCAGATCTAGAAGCTCTACCTAGATAAGAACCTTTGCAAGTTTGTCTATAATTGGGTTGAATTCCAAGGTCCACTTAAAAGAGACTAAAGGGAGAGCCACCTTTAATCATCCGGCATGTGCCAAGAATGTTATCCGGAAAGAAAAAGAAATTATTTGGCATATAGTTTGTCCACAATCCTATAGCCTAGTGGCTCCCAAATATTTTTAATCCGTGAGTGCATGTACTCTGATGACGGCAACCGTGACAGAAACCAACGAGAGGCTTTTTGTCATATTTTGCATTCCATAATCTCAGGCGGTTAGTATAACCGGTTCCGGTTTTTGGCTTGCAGTCGGCGGAGATCCACCCGCGTTCTCTTGTGGGCCTCGTTTGCCATGGCTTGACTTATTCCCAGAGGTCTCTGGGTCTGGACCGGTTTCATGATATAGATGTTGTTTCGACGGCCCATGCCACCTTGGGACTGTGACCATCCTATCCAGAAGCCTAACCATCTCTATGTAAAATTTCTTGGGGTCGACATGCGCACTGCACCCAGTCGTCGTCGCCTCCAATTTGGAGGACAGAGTACCGCCACACATGTTGCTTTAGACAGTTAAACGTTGTCGACGATAGCTCAATCACGCTGGCACTGTAGCCGCGGGTCTAGTAGAGACCAGACGTGAGTTTATTCACTTAATACATCCAGCAGCTGCAGTGGGAGGCGTGTCATGAGGGCCAGGCACACTAGTGTTCAAAAGCTCCTTGTGACTTGCGCTACAGGTCCAAGATCTCCAAAGATTGAAGAGGTCTAAGATACTTAACCTTTGCCTATAATCTTGGGTATCAGGTATCATACTTACCCCTTGCATGCAAGCTTGGTGCTTGCTGCTTGATGAATTAAACGCAAACCCTGAAGGCTAACTAGTTTGCTGATGGTCTTCAGTGAGCTCCCGATCATAAATGTTTTGATGAAGAAACTCTGAAACTGCGAATAGAGGGTTATTTTAAGGTTCTTGGACATGCAGAACATTGCGTCGTCGGAGTACCGATTCCGTATGCAATATAGAGATAAGCCCCAGAGGCCCACCAAGTGAGAGTCTTTCGTGGACCTGGGCGTTACCCTCTAATCTCGCGCTGCGTTCACCTCCCCGAGCAATGCCCTTTATAACGCCACAATAGATTACACCAATAGTCCAGGTGATCCCACCTAGTGGATCTTTTTATCTGCAATTGAACTCGACCGTAACATCTCTCTCTCTCTCTCCTTGTCAAACCTGATAATCAAGGAACTTTAGACACTATACTAGATGGTAAATAGGTTTATATCTTGTAAATGCACAATTTTTTCTGGTTTGTAACTAGGGTTTTTTAAATTGGAACTAGGTTCTTTATTTTACTAGATAGATGTGAAGCTATAACTAGTACAATAAGTGTCTACATGGTAAAGCAAGGCGAATTTCTATATACCACCTAATATAGCCATGTTTATTGGATAAAATTATGAAGCTATGGATCATAGGATATTGTGCATGCACAATAAATCAAAACAAATTTGTATATAACATCTAACATAGTCATGTTAAGTAATATACATCACAATTGATATGCCTAACCATCCGCCATGTGTAGTAATAAGACAATGTTGATACACACTTGTAATGGATATGTTTCACTACAAGAGAAAGGCCCTATAGACGCGCACTGTACACGCGAAAAAGTGGGTGCGTTTATAAGCGCGTGTATCAGCGCATCTATTCACGCTAGTATAAAAAACACGTCTATATATCCGCGCTGATAAACACGATTATAGATGCGAAAATAAATGCACATATTTTTCATTTCTCATAAAGTCCCTGAATATGACCAAACCTCTTAGCAGCTAGTATTTGTTTGAATAGGGCATGATTGGATGTATATACGACATAATTACACCTGGATCATACGCTAGGACATGATATACATGTATAGGATCATACGGACATGATATACATGTATAGGGCATATACATGCATAGGACATGATATACATTACAAACTTTATTTCTTTCTGAGTATTACAAATATACATCCAATCATTCAAATCTTATTATATATATGTGATTTCATACCGTATATACATCCAATCATGCCCTATACAAATGTGATTGGATAGGGCATGATGATTGGATGTATATATAAATCAAAGGTTGACTTGTGCATTTGCAATATATATATATATATATAGAGAGAGAGAGAGAGAGAGAGAGAGAGCTGATCAATACACTCACATGTCTCATTTGTTGTGCACTTAACCTAGCCATGCATGGCAATTCACAGCATGAGTAGATTGATGTAAATCAGTTGGCTTGTGCATGTGCAAGCTATTCCAATCATGTCAAGGTGCACTTATAGCTCACATATAATTTTAGATAAGGTGGACCACATGTAGCCAATGTACACATGTCCTCTTTTCATCATCTTTAGCCAGTGTGTCCACTTGTTGATGACTAATACCAACAAGCCAACTACAAATCTCTTATCTATGAAATGTATAAGTAAATTAACTTGGTTAATTTGATGAGGCCAAGTTTTCCTTCCATGGATAGTGTGGTTGGCTATATTCTACTTTGAGGTTATAGGAACTTACAGAAGTCAATGGAGCATCCTAAAAATGACGATACTTTAATTACTATATCAAGTCACTTCATGTACATATCTTTGATTGATTGATGGATAATATGCCTTTCTCTATCTCTTTCGTATACACCTTCATTGCATTATCTCTCTCTAGCTAAAAATCATTTGTGCTTTATCCACCTATTGATACTTGCATGCAATTGTAAGTGGGGTGCTCTAGTAAGTCACTACATATGTGCCAATTGACTTGCCAATGTGTTATCTCTTATCCTCAAGCTTTGTTATATATGTCACCACATAGGTCAATTGATTCCCTAAATGTATGCATTGATTCCCTAAATTGTTCCTGCACGTCTGTAAGCGCGTGTAATAGGCATTATCTGCGCATATACACGCGCAATTACACACGCTTATAGACGCGCCATGCAGGTATAGAAAAATTTAAAAAAAGTTGTGGTTTTCTTTTCAAACCTGTGTTTTCCTATGTTTTTTGCGCATTTTCTGTAGTTCGAGCTCAACATCACTACTCGTGTCTATCTATCACTTCATGAAGACAATGAGGCAAGGAAATAAGAGTAAAAAGAGGACAGGAGGAAAAAAGAGCCAAAGAGTAAAGAACAAGAGCCAAACAGCAAGGAAGAGAAGAAGATTCAAACAACTTACCAAGGGAAGGGAGAAGAAGGACAAGGAGCTTGCAACCTAGCCGCCACCCGTTGGAACAAGCAAAGAAGGTGAGTTCTTCTTCTCTCTCTCAATCTTGGTTACTTTCTCTGTTTGTTTGTCTCTCTCTTCTCTCTCTTCACATGCTGGATCTTGTCATCTATGGAGGATTTTTTGCACGTTTTTTAAGCAAGTTTGAAAAGAAATGGTCCGACTATGCGCATCTGTCAGCGTGTCCAGATGACAATGTAGACGCAGAAATAGACGCGCTGACAGACGCCCACAGAGATGCAGATATAGACGCGCACAGAGACGCAGGTATAGACGCTGCATGCAATATGTTTTATCTGCACAGGGTAATATGATTTTTCTTGTGTAGATGTGGAATCCTGGATCCTCCAGCACCCCATTCAACAAGGAGCAATTCATGGGGGAGATGACCAATTATCTTGGTCGCCCTCCCACTGCAGAGGAGGTTTTCAGTGTGATGTCTGGGACACCTATCACATCTTTGCCTACACAGGGATCAGCTGAGGTACATGGATCGGCCGAAGCACGTGCATCTGCAGAAGCACGTGTATCGAGTGACTTAGAGGGTAGTGCACGTCGAGGGAGGAGCGAGAGTCGTGCGGGAGGACGAGGAGGTCGAGGGCTTTGTGGGGGTTGCCTAGGTGGTGGCTCTCGATCACCCTCACTGGAAAATGAGAGAGGTGAGCCTCCACAAATGTACTTATCTCTCACTGATGTTGGTGGTATCTTGCATGACTTTGAGGGAAGGGAAGTGATAGTCTACTTGAGGAGTGTCGTGCATGCCACATACAAAGATTGCATGATTCCCTTCAAGCACCAAAAAAATGGTTTGTGGCAAGAGGTGCTGCGGTGGGCAGTACATAGAAGGTACCCTAATCTCGAGAATTCACGATTCTCAAATGATTGGGGACGGTAAAAGGTGAGAGACGCGCTTCATAAAAAGAGGTCTCACCTTATGACGCGTGTCAATGAGTCATTGCGGAGACAAGAGTAGGGGCGCCCTAGATATGGCCAACCACCCAATTGCCACCGTAAGGAGTGGAAAGAGGCCAAGAAGAGAGCAGCGGAGAAAATGACAAGTCGCCAGCATGCAGAGGTGCGACGTATCCAGATGCCAACCATGGGATCATTGCATTATGGATCGGGTGGCAGGGAGTCATGGGAGGCTGAGTTTGTAAGTATTATTTGATTTCTTTTTTTAAATTAAATTTTGTAATTTGTTTCACTTCATTATGTAATGTGTTTTAATACGTTGTATGTTCAAATTGTTTTGTAGTATCATATCGTTGGTAGGATGCCTACTCCTAGAGAGGTAGGCTACCATCGAGGTCATAATCGGGCGTCCACTTTGCAGCATTTCTACGAGGAGGGACTCATCATGGAGGAGCAATATAATCGCGCCATGAGGATTCCACCACAAGAAGAGGTATGTTTTATTTTTTACATGAAAAGTATAGATAACTCTAATTTATTGTTTGTAATGGTATTTATATACCTTAATCCTTTGTGTAGGCGAACCCTGATGCAGTTGAGGATAGCGAAGGGGGGACTAGCAGTAGCGGTGGCGGCAACGGCAACGGCAACGGCACAGGCAGCGGTGGTGGTAGCGATGATGATGCCTCTTCTGAGGAGATATAGAGAAGCCCCATGCATGCATGCCTCCCCTTCGCTTGTAATTTTCATTTTTGATATGTATTACTTTCAGCTAGTGCTTGCGACCATGACATCACAAGCACTAGAACTCATAATGTAAAAACGCTTCATCTATATATATGAAATTTCGTGTTCTACATACAATGTTTTGTTTTCAGTATCCAATCTTCGAAATAATCTTTCTCTGTTTTTCCTAAGCATACAATTTGATGTTGATGGGGGAAAAAACCAGAGAGCATGTGGCTTGCAAACCCACATGCTCTATGGTTTTTTTTCATACCTCTGTTTTGGCATTTATCAGCGCGTCTAAATTGCAGGATAAATGCGTGTCTATTCTCGTCAAAAACTTGCAGAGTAAACGCGTTGTTAGACGCGTAGATACACGCATGTATAGACACACAATATGAATATATCCACTTTTTTATAAATATGATTATATATTTATGTAGCGCGTCAATACGCGTATCTATATGTGTGTCTACATGGGCATGTAACTCTGACTATAAGCGCACTTTTAGACGCGATACGGTAGACGCAGAAATAGACGCGGTAATAAACACACCCGACATTTTTTTGCACAATTCAAATATTGCGTCTACAAGCGCGTCTATGGAGCCT
This sequence comes from Lygodium microphyllum, assembly GCF_053477565.2. Lineage (NCBI taxonomy): Eukaryota > Viridiplantae > Streptophyta > Polypodiopsida > Schizaeales > Lygodiaceae > Lygodium > Lygodium microphyllum. The sequence goes on along the minus strand of NC_141144.1, from coordinate 53,060,080 downwards.
TTTTGTTGTAGTGTTTGTATACATCCAAAATGTACATGTGATATAAGATACATTTGTGCATTTTGATAACTTTTAATTCTTACTCACATAGCACAAATAGTTTACACATCCGCAAATAAAATATCTATTTTAACAATATAAATATCTCCTTGTCACATTAAAACAAAGAAGAATCCCATTCAATTCAACTCAATGCCATGGCTCTAAATCTTGAAATTCCCCTCCGATTCCCCCTGAAGTGTTGGATATACTTAGCATCCATACAAGTGCAAATAGTTATCAAAAGTTATTTGAGCCCCTTACAATTAAGGAGCATATCCATCCATTAGGAAAATAGAAACAGTTCAAATTGTAAGAACCTTTTCCTTGAATGAAAGACATAGAACCTCTTGAGTATGTGGAAACTTGAAGAGGGGAGCTCTCAATAGACAGTCATGGCACATAGTCTATTGATTAGGGTAGCTGTATTAAGTTTATTAAAAAAGCAATATTTCCTACCAACATGTGGCATATGCTCCCCCTTTCATGCATGTAGCATATTCACGAGGGTGAACAAGGAGTAAGAGATGATGGAACACATAGCACAAACATAAAGCAATAGAAGCAAGGCAAAGGGATGGAGATGGATTATGCTAACATTGTCATTGCTAGCATGAATATGGAAAAGTTAGAGAAGAAGATGTGGGGTGACAAAAAATATTTCAATGAGAATTAAAAGAGAGTCACAATAGAATTTGGGGAACAACTGCTATGTGCATGAGTGGTATCCTTGTTGCCATGCATTCAGCAAAGCAATGCTAAGTATTCTCTTTGCAACATGTACATGCATTTTAAGGGAAGGTCCCCCTTGAGGATGAGTTTGATAGATTGTTTCGGCTCACCTCTGGATCAAAGTGATGACCACATTGTTTTGCTTGCCATGGGGTTTCTTTAAGGTCTTGATTTTTATCTAAAGCAAAAAGAGATTGGGTTTTGGGTTCAGTTGTTTGGATTAAAGTTATCCTTGTTTACATGCTTCCATAGCATGCTGATTTTATTCTTGAGAAGGTCTTGCAAATTGAATGCCCAATATGGGCTAGTTTTCATGGACTTCCTACTTTGCTAGATGGAGAAGTTAATGTGCTAGTAGAAGTGCTAGTAGAGTGCTCTATGTTTTTACAATAATATCAACTAGTGGAGCAAGTGGCCTCTCGTACTTTGGGATAAGAGGAAGAAGATCCTTGAGATGCTCTAGATTTTTGATCCTAATGGAATTGAGTTGTTGGTTGATATCAAGAAGATGGGTGCTTTGCAAAGGAATGCCCAAAAAGGAATTGAGGTAAGAAGAACCCAAGGAGAAAATAGTGGAGATAAGGAAGAACTTCAAAAGAATCAAAAAGAAAAAGGTATAGGTTGAGAAGGGTAAATTCAAGGAAGAAAACAAGCCTCAGAAGGAGGGACCTATTTATCAGTCCTAGAGATGTCGAAGCTAAAGCAGGATGGAAACAAATAAATTCAACCACCAAATTCTTTGAAGTCTAATGAAGGTAAGAAATAAAAACCTTCCCTTTAAAAGATTCTTGCAAATGTTTTGTTGACAAGGCTATTTTGCTATTTTGGATTATGGAGGTTCGAACAAAGATATAATGTTAATTAACTGGCTCACTATGATCTCTTGGAATGTGAGGTGCCTAGGAAGTCCATCCAAGAAGGATGTGTTTAGTAGGAGAAAGAAATGGAAGCCCCTCTCTTTCAATAGCTCCTTTCCGGAAAGGGAAGGATTCAACCTAATATAGTTGAAGGATGCTTGGAAACAAACCAACAATCCAATGGCTAATCCAATGTGTAGAACTAGATGAAATCCATAGCTTTCATCATTGAGATTACCAACATGTATGGCAAAGATCAGGATAGACTTCAAAGAGGGTTGCATGTTAGTAGTTAGCAATGTAGGGAGTATATTATTATGACTCTTGCTAAGTGTTCTAGTAATGGGATGTTTTATCAATTTCTCAAAGAAGTGGAGCATTACATGGAGGATTTGCAAAAACATAAAGGTGAAGTTTCCAAAATTTAGTCTATGGGAAATGGTATCTTATGGGGTTGGTGCTTCGAGCAATTAATTTTATAAATTGATGAAGCAAAAGATAGATTATGGAGGAGGAATCGTGGAATTTCTATAGGGATGTTTCAATCTCTTTAGAATGTATTTGTAAATGGTCTTTGCTTAGGTCCATTTAAGGTAAAGAGGTCGATGTGAAAGGGTGTCCCATTGCCCCATTACTCTTTGCCACCATAATCACCAATCCTTTCCTTAGGAATTTGGATTTGAAGGTGCAACATGGAGTAAGAAAGGGGCTACCTATACCATGAAGAAAACACTTGGTCTCCCAATTATTGACCAACAATAACTAACCAATATTGTGTAAGTAGAGAAGCAACTAGTAGATGTATTTAGTGAAAGTGTATGAAAGTTTTCTAGAGCTATCTACGATTGTGACTAATGTGAGAAAAATCAAGTTTATTTACCTAGGACTGAATGAAACACCAAGTTGCTAAGGGAGCTAGACTTCTAAGTAGCAAAATTGGGGCAAGGGATTAGGTACTTAGGATGCCCATTGGGCATAGGTAGTAAGACACATGTAAAAGGTCAATAAACCTTGGGCAATGTAAGAGAAGAAAAAGAAAGATGCAAATAAAATTAGCGGTTTTCTTAAATGGGAGCTAAACATTCCTCCAAGATTCAAGAAAATAGATTCAAGAAAGGTCCATTCTCCCACGCATGACTAGGTCCCAGCTTCTCACATTCACACAATCTCATCATCCATTCTCCCGCGCATGACCAAGTCTATCCTCTCGCATGCACACAATCTCATCTTTGTTCACCAGACCCCACAATTGCGTGGGATGCATGCTTGTGTTGTAGTCATCAGTTGCTCAATACAAGTTTTGTTATCAAGCTTTGAAGGACACTTTTGGTGGCAATACTCCGATTATCAACAAGTAATCAATCATTCGTATTGCATCAAAGAATTGTAAGCCACAACATGAGAGCAATTATGAAACATTTGTTTCTCTGAAAGCTATAGCATGAGGGCAATTCGGAAACATTGGTTTCAAGTTTTTGTAGCACTCCTAAAAGATCAAGTGTATTTCATTAGAGATTGTAAGTGATGTTTGATTCTATGCTTTGGATTTCTACATCAAAGTTATATCTTTTACCTTTCCCTATTATCTAGATTTGTAGTTGCTTCATTCTAAAGAGTTTTGATGATTTCAAGATTTCTAGAATTAGACCTTCTTTATTTGATTATCTTGTACATTCTGTATGTTGTGAGTCAAGTAACATGCAACAATGACCAATTGCATGCGCAGGAAAGGCCTAATTTTGGCATCATGAATCCAATGAGATTAATGAAGTCTGAAGATCCATAGCCTAGATTATCATATAAGAAACTAGAAGTGAAGTAGGACTCTTGTTTCCCACATTGGGTAATGGCCAACAATGAGAGAGGGATGGTCAATGCCACCTTGAGTTGATCTAGACCACCTATAGGCAAACACACCTAAATTTGTGTGTTACCTTAAAGATAACAACCAAAAAATTTAATGGCGCCCTTAATGAAGTGATGATGCTTGCAAATCTAAAGCCTAACATGCAATTATATATATCTTTGACTATCAAAATAGTTTGAAGAAATTCTAGTAAATGACTAAAGCATTTGTACAATTCTAGATCACTAGGAGGAGTCTTACCCCCATTGCATAAATTCATGTAATGCATTGTTCACCACATAGTCCTTTGAACATAGTCCCCTGGCGTAGTCCTCTAAGCTTGGTTCATGAAGGCTATCTAGTACACTCCTCAACATATCCTCTTTAAAAGCTTGGTACAAGTAGGTTGTGTGGTAATCCTCTTGAGTAGCTTAGTACAAGTAAGTTGTTTTAGGTTTCAATAGCCATCTATCTTAAGTAGCAGTTATGCCCTAGAATCTCATGTTAAGAAGCATATTAGACTCAACTTGGGAGTGTATTGTGGTGGTGATCATGTACCTAAATACCAACCAATTATTTGAAGTCATTCCAATGCATATATTCTATCTTACCAATTTGAGAAACACTCTGATTGGCAATGTTCCAAAGCGGCTAGATGTTTTACACAAAATCTAGGGCCTAAACAAAGCTTTCAATTGGCTTGAAGGCAAAAAAACAAACTACTAAAATGTACTAAAACAAGAGAAATATTGAATGGCATTGATCAACCTATCTATAACTTACTAGATGCAGACCTAGGTATCATAGTAGTTCAAAGTAGGCAGCTTGCCTAGTGTTTTCAGAGTAGGTAGTTTGAAATTGATTTGGGTTCTTATCTTGAAGTAGTGCTACTTACTAGAGAGGTGCTTTCTAGACTACTACTTATCAAAGGTAACTGGTGCAAGTGCACATGACTTCCATTGATTTTCATCTTCAAGCTCATTGATTTTAGTTGGAAATTCTTTTAGAAATAAAAAACTCTGAACTAAAATGATGACCATAATCTTCGTCATGCAAGGACATAATCCTAGTCATACATGATATCTTCCTTGCATAAGATGACCATTATCAAGCCATGTGGTTTTGGGATATTATCCTTGTTATGTTATTAGAGCCTTTCCTACATAAGACAATCATGATCAAGCTATGTGTGGTACATATAATGTCTTGATTTTTGAGCTCCATCTTATCACAAGAATCATACTCCTTATTTGTGATCCAACAAGCCTCACTTGTGAATCTGCTAAAACTTAGTTGGTAGGTATGAAATCTTAAGATGTGGCATTCTCATGGGTTGCTATACCAATGGGTTTCTAATTCATATTTTTTCCCATAGTGATTGGATTAGGAGAAGGTACTTCAACTTGAATCATGCAACAGTGGAGACAATAGAGCTCCAATTGGCACTAGAGCAAGTATCTTAATAATAGGAGGAGGTGTAGCCTAGTACTTATGTTTAAGATAGATTTGAATGAGTAGAGCATAAAAAGAAAAGAAATCCTCAGAGTAGTTCAGAGCAGATAGCCTTTCTACTATTTTCAAAGTAGGTGTAGTAGGACAACATACAAGTATTTTTAGAAGAGGCAGCCTGAGTGTGATGATGAGTAGATGTTCAGAGCAGAAAACCTCAAAGTAGGAAACTTGCCTACGATTTTTAGAGAAAGTGTAGTAGGAGGAGAGAAAATTGTTTTTAGAGTAGGCAGCCTAAGTGTATATTCTGGAAAATCTTTTATTTTTCACATTCTTGACAATTCTAAACTTGGTGAGCCCCAATGTAGGATTGCTTTCTGATTGAGCAGATAATAATGATCCACAGGTGCTCATATCAATTGTGGCCACATTGACATTAGAAGAATAATCAGTATCACTAGTATAGTTGGTGATGGGAACCACTCTTCCATAACTAGGTTTTGGGATGGAACAAAGTGTTGCAAGTACACAACCAGAATTCATAAATGAGTTTTGGGATGGAACAAAGTGTCACGAGCATCAAGATTTTAATGGAATCCTGATGCTGAGTATGAGATGGTTGTTGTATGCAACAACCCTACATGTGGGAAAGCATATACAACTTTTCCAAGGTCTTGTTTTTCAATAGTTCTAGAGCAAGGTTTTTATCATGAGACACAAGAGTACCTTTTTGTTTGTAAGCAATGTCGATATTTCAACAAATGCAAAAAGAAAATCTAAAGAGATGATCCTCAAAACTTGGCACTTCTGTTATATTGGGATGGCTTCCAAGCCTCTCGCACCACACAAAAGGATTGTGGTGTGGTCGAAATCAAGGTCCTTAATGGTGGAAAGGGCTTTATGTTAGGCATTCTTCCTGTTTTGTTCATACCTTTTAGTTGCTCTAAGCTTATTATGTTAGGCATTCTTCCTGTTTTGTTCATACCTTTTAGTTGCTCTAAGCTTATTATGTTAGGCATTCTTCCTGTTTTGTTCATACCTTTTAGTTGCTCTAAGCTTATTATGTTAGGCATTCTTCCTGTTTTGTTCATACCTTTTAGTTGCTCTGTTTTAAACTTTTTTAAAACCTCTTATTAGCAAGCTGCAAGATCTTTACATAAGCGGTATACAAGTATCATATAACTACCCTGTAGGGAAGATTTTTGATAATCCAATAGGACAATCAAGCTTTTCTATTGTTAGATTGATATTGATGATAGTCACGTGTGATCATCCCACACAATGTAAAATAGGAGCCTTCAAAGATGGCGGCCAATTCTTTTGTCGTAGAGACAAAGCCCAAGCAACTCTAGATACTAGTAGTCCCTCATTCCAAGGATGCTATCTATATGATGGTAGTCGATATCAAGCAAGATATCCTCCACCCCAATGGTCCATAGGTGAAATGATTGATGCCTTAAAATTTTCAAAGAGGGCTTTGAAAAGGAAGGAAAACTAAAGGTCGTAGGGTTATTTAGAGAGTCTATTCTATGGAAACTATATGATTTGTATGATTTCAACTTGTTAATAGACTTGGTGTATAATGTGACACATATGTTATCTCTAAATATATTTTAAAAATATATACGAGCGCTCATGAGAGCCATGTCCAATGAAAAGAAAAAGGTAATAGATTTTTGTTGTGAGAAGTCTGCTAAGCTTCCTTCTCCCTCGATTCGTCATGGACGATAGCCTCGCAATCCAAGTTCTACAAAAGCTTTAAGGCTGAAGAGAACCAAAAGTTCATCCAATAGTGCTTACTATATGTTTTAACTATAGTTGATGAGATACCAAATACAATCACTAATTTAGGTTTGTTGCTTATTGATATTGCACATGCCTTCTATAATTATAGTCGTAGTATTGGTTGGTCAAAAGAAAGTTTAGGTGTTGTACATAGTTTGTTTTCTGTTTGGAGAGTTCAAAAGGAAGAAGCCTTTGGTGCTACTTCTTCTCCCTTAGAACATGTTGCAGGAAATGGAGAACTATTAGATGGCATATTAAGACATGGCTCACATGATGTCTACTGGTGTTGTGACTTTGAGCAAATGGTAGTATTATATATAGGAGTGAAGACCAATAATTGTTTTAACGAAATCTCTTATGTAAATTATTATAAGAGGATCTTTTTTACTTTGATATTTAAGTTATTAAAAATGGAAGTAGATGGGCTTTTACCAGATGAAAGAATACTTATCCACGTACACCCTTCGCTTGTCTTACCTGATGGTTAGGCTTTCACTAATTACCAGACACCTTGCTCTTATTCATTTCATGAGAATGAAATTGTAGAGGTTTCATCAATCAAGAAGGCAAAGAAGATATGGAAATTTTTTGAAAGAGATAATTTGAAATATCCTTGTCACACAATGATACGTGAAGTGTGCATTTTAATCACACAAAAAAAAAATCGTAGGCCTCTTTCAGAAGAATAACAAAAATATATTATGCAATTTCTTTGTATTGAAGAGAGTTCACTAGTAAGACATTTAGTTACCATATATAGAATAATTCTTTATAGCGGAGAAACATACAAAATCGGAGATGACGTAGTGGTAAAAACAAACACTTTTCATAGCACATTAGAAAGTGTAGGTCATTGGAAAGTAAGGCTCACAACTTTTTTTTCCATTCAATGGGATAGAGAGTATCATAGCTTTTTTAGTGGGGAGTATTACAAGAAATGCATAAATGTAAAAGAAAATGGAGCGCTTACTTGCAGATCCCATCATGGGAATGAGTGTGCTACAAACTCAACAACTCCCATTTACTTGGGATTGCATAAGACCATTGAGTTCATTATTACATAAGTTTATTTCTCTACATTTAGATAATAGACTTATTGCATATGAGGTAAAATATCTAATTTTCAAAAAACAAGATTATTACAAATAAGAGCAATCGGTTGCATAACTCCTTGGTTAGAAAAACATAATATTGTGTTGGCAAGAAAACATAACGATGAAATGGATGGAGAGTACATGCATGCAATGATAAGAAAGGTAAATTATGAAAAGAAAAGTTGCAAATTGTTAGTGTTGAAGTGTGATCGTAGTAGATGTATATGGAGGATTAATATTGATGAAGATATATGGAGGGATTTAAACTTGTGTACCATGGTACTGTCAAACATTTGGAGTTACAAAGAGAAGGATAGTAATATCATCGATTGGAGATTCTTTAGATGTTCCAGTAGTATGGAGATCACATAAAGTATCTTGATTGTTTTAGAGAGTCTGTGCGTCTTACATTCTTTGACATCCAAATGGGTGCCGATAGCATTGGTCATTGTGAATATAATTGTTTGATCACCACTCTATTGTACATATTATTATGTTTTATCTATGGTGGTTTGTACACTAGGATAGTATTTTGTAGTTATAGCTCATATTGTGCCTCATCATGTGTAGGTTGTGGACATGAGAGAGAGAGAGAGAGAGAGAGAGATAGAGAGAGAGAGTTGTTGTATCCTTTTATAAAAGATGAGGTGATTTCTTATTTTATGAATCATAACATATAGATATCATTTCTTGTTTGATTAATACTGACGTATAAAATTTTAACTTTTATTTTAGATCATCTCATAGCCTTCCCAAGTTATGGTTTGTATAATTGTATTTTATATTACTACATGTTATTTTTCTTTAAAACTTAAAAACTCATTGATTAAAAGAAAACAAGAGAGAGAGAGAGAGAGATTTTGTTGTATCCTTTTATAAAGAATGAAATGATTTTTTATTGGTTGAATATTGACACAATTTTTTTCAATTTAATTTTAGCTTGTCTCATGGTCTCCCTAAGTCAACAAACTCTAGATTAAATTATGCATACCATTATCACTTTGCAAAAAAAATCGAGAAATTTAAAGCAAAGAATGATAGTTCTGAGCAAATACTGAGCATGGGTAAATCAATTTCAATACAAAGTAAAAGAGTCCAATTAGCACCTCAGAAGAAAATAAATAATATACAATTAAGAGATGTGTCTTTGATGAAGACTCCTACGTATGACCAAATTTTTAGACCACCTAAAAAGATTAGTCAAGAAGACAAAGATGAGTTTGGGAAACCATTTTTACTGAAGTGCTATAGAGATACGCAAAATGTTAGATATTGTGCCAATCACAGAAAAGTATACAATTGGGTCAAGAACCATGAGTTTGGCAAGGATCTGCGGCTTTATGATAATAGAGATGACAAACAAATAATTCTAGAGATCATAGATCAAAACTATGATCAAAGTTTACCCCTTGAGTTTCCTCGTGCTACTTACCTTTAGAAGAAGGATGAAGGATATCTGTACAATCTTTATGTTGCTCAAAATCTTAGAAAGCAACTCAATAGGAAAAGATCATCTTCTATGGATATATCTTTGGTAAGTTATTAATTATCAAAAAAAATCTCAGTGTAGATTATATATAGATGGAATTAGCACTAATGGACATAATTATGTTTTTTCTAAAAGAGGAGAATCATAGCTTTGAGCAAGAAGATATGCAAGGAAAATTGGTAAGATTTATAAATTTTCATCTCATCATGTTATCTTTTAATGTAATCATCATTATTATTATTTATTATAACCATTTATATTTAAGTTGCTTAAATATATTTACCTTTCATTATGTACACTTTAACTAAAATTTCAGGATACAAATGGTGAAGAATACTATCCACAACTTATGGTGGAAGATTAATGTATATTTTCAGAGAATAGCACAGTGCATGTATGTACACCATTTACATATTAATATAGTTTGATATTTGAAATTATAAATTTTGAATACAAACTTTAATTTTCTTACTTGTATTCGTTGGAATCACAAAATGATGGCCCACCCCTTGATTTAGTCTCTACTTCCAACAAACATAAAAAAGATGATGAAATGGTTGGCATAATTTGATTTACAGTTTTTTTTCATTTTATTTCCTCTAATACTTAACCTATGTTTCAGGACTATTTGAACTCTAATCATACTTTTATGGAGCTTCTACAAGGAATCCCAAATGTATCAGTATTTTGTTTATATAATATTTTTGATTTTAGGTATTTATATATGAAAATATATTTTATTTTTGAATTTTATTTTTCTTGTATTGTAGAGTTCACATAGTAGTGAACACTCTATTCCTCAATATACATTTGAAGATCTCGAGGAGATTGAAATTGCACGGAAAAGTGTTTGTGTACGAAATGTATACTTAGCCATCCCTCAGTCATTTATTTTAATAGCGCAATTAATGAATTATATCTAATTACAAACTTTTTATGACAAGATGAGCGAGAAAATGAAGTAAAGTAAGCAACACTAAAAGGATAGTAAGGGGAAAAAGAAGAAACAATCTAAGGTACTTCTTTGCATTTTTTAAAAGTAATATGATATGATTTCATTTTTTTAAGTTTAATTATTTGTTTGCACTATAAATTCTCAACCATATTGATCCATAAAAAAAAGTGGATTCTCCTAATGTAAAATTATCTTCAGGAACTTCATCGGTAACTCTATGTTATTATATATTAAAATTATGAAGTAGCTAATTAACTTATGATGTAGTAGCATACTAATTTATATTGTCTTCTTTTAATGCAGGTTGTTAATACCTTCAAAGAGGAAGACCAAGAAACAATCCCCTTGAAATATTTGGACATTCAAGCCATTGATGAGCTATATACATCATTAAAGTCTACATATAATCTTATCAAGAGGGACCCTAGATTTTTAAGAGCTTGCAATGAACAAACATTGCCAGCCATGAGAAAGTCTACTGCCGATTGGTTACTTTGTAGAGAGAAAATTATTGTCACAAAAAGTCACAATAGACCTTTGAGTATTAAGGATATTTGTATCCTAGATTGATCTCTTTATTAATAAAGACAATATCCTTTAATTCTTTCAATTATTTTGATTTGAACTTTTTACTATATAGGAATAATTTTTCACTATATGCATGATTGTAACTAGTTTTTCTATATAGATAAATTATACTATATCACTCGTTCTCACTAGTTTTCTTGTATAGTAAAATTTTACTATATCAACAACTAAACATTTTTGAAATTCCTATGTAGGAATATTTTACTATATCACTATCTTGTAAAATATTCCACTTTTACTAGTTGAAAGTTTTTCTAGATATTTTGATAAGTATCTAGAAAATTTCTCTTTGTTTGCTATATGGGAAGGTGTCTAAAGTTTCTTGTGTTCCTATTAAACTATCATTTAATTGACATGCTGGTTACATGGTTAATATTAGAAGAGCTAATTTTTACCAAGAAACAACAAGCCAAGAAAAAGTTCCACAAGATCAATGCTCATGTGAACTCGTGCACCTTCGAGACAATCCAAAATGATTCACTGGAAGTAGGAGGTAGTTTTTGGCTTTTCTTATCTATAGAAGGTGAAAAACGTTAGATCTTTTAAATAAAGGTATGCCTATCTTTAAAAGACAAAAGTGAGTATTATCCCCTACCAAAGTATATTTGGGCTGTAACATGAGTACTCTTGATGGAAACCCAGGCTAGGGTTGTGATTTCTTATATATATCAAGCAAAAAAATTTCCCTCGATATATCAATCTCAACTTCCTTAATGCCAGCGCTGACATTATGATCTTGGGTGACACCCCTAGATAAGCACTAAGAAAACTATAATCAATGGCCATACACGTGCAGCTATTTATTGGTACTTAAATTCAAAGCAGCATTCGTTTCTTGAAACCTTCGTATTGCCAAACGTTGAGCTGTGAACGTAGAGTTACACGTTTCCCCAGTCTTATGAGGTAGATTATAAACTCTAAGTAGTTGCCAACTTGCCAGATTTGTTGTTTTTGCACGGTCCTTTCCGGTCCAGGTCTTACACATATGGCTAGGACCTGTTTCACCTCACATCATCAAGCAGGCGCTACTTTATTTTTGGCCTTGTGTTGACAATTGCCTTTGCATGTCACTCCATGCAGGCCAAGCTTCTCTTCATTCCGATATTTCTCTTTTTGCGCACGGCTAGAGATGCACCTACCGATGCAACTAATGTATGGCTTTAATCACAACTTATGACATATCTACCGATGCAACTAATGTGTGGCTTTAATCACAACTTATGACATAATATCTGTGTGCGCACACACAATTGCGACTGCTGGCCAGGAGCCAACTACGGCCGCATTCAAGCTAGGTTTCGCCAATGCATTTCACTTGCATGAACCATGTCCTCCTCCTTCCTTCATACCTACTCGATATCAACTCAATTCATCAAATCGGAATCATAGTTATGATTCATGGTTATGTGCTACGCTTTGAGAAAGAGAAGAGGAATGAACTAAGAAGAGAGTTGTGTGAGTAGTAGAAAGAATCCCAAGATCCCTAGTTTAGGGGTATCCCACATTCCAGTACAGGGGAAGCAGTCATTCATGATTTGATATCAAATTGAAAATGCTTTAAGCAGTGAGCATCGAGAGAAAGAGAGAGAGAGAGACGGGAGCAATCGAGAGAAATATAGATGGTTGTCTGATCTAGATTCGAAACCACCACATGAGAGAGAGAGAGAGAGAGAGGGAGGGAGAAGTACATGAACAATATTGCACCCTTCCAAAGTATTACTGGTGTTGAATCGAGGGCATACCTTGTAAGATCACGTTGGTGAAGGAGCTTCAGTACAATGTTGGTGAATCGTGATACACAGTAAGAGTAGCTTCAGGCGCAGTTAATAGACTAAACCTCTTGGTAGGCGCAGTTAATTTCTGTCCAACAGAACTGAGTAGGCTCTCTCTCTCTCTCTCTCTCTCTCTCTCTCTCTCTCTGTGTGCCCTCCAGATTTCTAAAAATTCATTTTCCAATCACCATGCTCTACAATTGTTCTTCGTAGCCATCGCCTTTGCTACTCCATAAGTGCCATTTCAAGCATCCAAGGTTGTACCTTGCGCACAGGTATTTGTGAACAGCTAAAGACTGAGACTGACACGAACGACAAACACCTCCTCCTGCAGTTGGCTGATCCAGAAAGCAGCGAACACCAACTTGATCGCCATGTCTCCACATGGGGTCAAGTTGGGAGAGTTTTAGACCTACTCCAGTTTACCCAGCCGACGAGTCGTGGGATCAACGGCCGTAAGTGCCAGTTACACGACCACACAGAGGATGACTTGACCACGCCGACTGAGGCCAGTCAGATTCACCTTCGTGTGGCCTGGCTGGCTCGAAATGTGCCTGTAATTGTACGATTACAAGCCACAGGAAAGTCCCACCGTTCGTGATATCTTGTGAAGCAATATTATATCTTAATTATGCTATGATGACAGTGGACGGGTGACTTCTCCGGAATCACCAACCAGTTGTGGCACTCGAATCTGACCTAATCCTAGTGAGCTACGCCAGTGTTCAAGATTTTGAAGCTAGAGACAAGCGGTATACATCCTTATTGTACGCATTTCTGTGTCAATGAGAGCAGGGAGAAACGTCGTTTTTAATGAAACCATAGAGCTCGAGCATTTCTGTTGCGATAGCCGTAGTTCAGAGGACAAATTTCCATATATTTCAGTGATGCAGCTTGCAATGAAAGAAATGCATTTTTTGCAAGAAAACAGCAGCCAGATCACGGAAATGCAGGAGAGAGAGAGAGAGATTGTGCTGTGTGTGTGTGTGAGAGAGAGAGAGAGAGAGCGAGAGGTCCAACCTGGAGCTCGCAAATTCAACGAGCTTTCCGGTGCTGGAGAAGACAGTGAGCAGGATGTCCGCATCGCACAGGACTGACAGCTCGTGTGCTTTCTTCAGCAGCCCGTTCCGTCTCTTGGAAAACGTAACCTGCCGGTTGCTCGTGCTCTCGATCCTCCTGATCTGTATCTTGCGTCGATGTGCCTTCATTGCCGCCCTTTCTGTAGCTTCAAGCGCCGCATTCTCGCCCTCCATATCATGACACTGTTCTTTCCCCTTCCCCTTAACTGCTTCCGGCGCCACTGCTTGCACGGCAGCCATATCCATATCTACAGCTTCCAGCTTCATATTGTTGGCCCTGATAGGGCATCCGTGCTCTACGGCATCGTCTTCTGTTGCAGCAGTATCTGATTCTGTATCGTCCTCCTTGTCATCTAACTTGTTGTCGGCCTCGGCCGTAGCGTCAAAGGGCTCCACCGTGTCTGTAATCTTGACAGGCCGCTCCTGACGCTGTTCCTCTGCATTCCCAGGTAGGGCCAGGGCTGGTGATGGAGGATTACGATTCTTGCGTAGCGTGGCCATGGCCTTTTGAGACACCCTACCAGTGACTACCAGATGGGGGCAATTGATGGACCTGCCGGCAGCAGGCAAAATCCTCGATAGCCGGAAGCAAAGGCTGGTTTTCTTTTCTTTTTCTCTCCCGAAAGGAAGGAGAGAGAGGAGAAATGGGAAGGAAAGAGGATGAGAGGCCGGCCTGTACATGCGATGATATGAAGTGCTGTGCAGGATGCAATGGGAAAGAGCTGGAGGAGAAACACGTGATGGGTGGCAATAATGGGAAAGAGACAGGAGGAATAACGAGACTGTTCCCACGGGTCAGTGCCAGGGCTCGATGAAACTGGTTTTTGAATTCGCACGTCCCCATGGCATCTTCACGTGCAACTGATTGCAGGTTCACTACCAGTCTACCACTTAGGACTATGCGGATTCCGGAAAAGCACACCTTCCTATCTTTTTCTGATTTTCGAGACCTTTCTTCCTTCGGTAGCACGGCTTTGGATGCTTCAAAATATATATGTTTGTATACCCAAGGCAAGGTAATTCCCAATTTCCCACATTCATCAAACCAAGAAGACCAAGGTCATGCTTGAAACTTGGAAAAAACTAGACTTGGCTTGTGAAGGCTTGCTTTTCATAACCATATTGGATAAAGATTGCACCATAAGCCTCACCTCATTCATACCATGTTTACTTACATGAGGCTAAATGCTTGTGTAACGTGTTCCTAGAATGCTAAAGAGCCTTATGGAAGACTTAGTGCTAGGAATTTGAATTATCTATGCAATTGATGTGGCGCACAAGGCCATTCTGAGAGTAAAGCAGGTGATGATGAATGATCTAGATATTAAATTTACAATTGTAGATGCCAAGGGGTCAATGTCTAATTGTGGTACTACTTTATCTAAGGTCATTCAAATGGCCTTGGAGAGGATCCAATGCTCCATCACTCATCAGAGCACATCTGAAAAATCAATTTAACCATCAAATAAAATCTATCATGATTCAAAAGTTTATATAAAGTAGACTTTTGTCTATAAAGCAATCGTCATTTAAAAGGGTTAAGGAAAGAGGATGTCATTAATAAGCTGGTGAAAAACTTTGGAGGATTTGCAAATTAAATTGGCTAAGTAGAAAGTTTTTGGGAAAACTAGTCATTTACAAGCTTCGCCTAAGAATAATTTTGTACGTAGATACATATGGTGTGATAGCCCTAAGTACGAGCACAAAGATTGTGAATCATTTAAGAATGTTATGTAAAAAAATTTGTGCTTGTGGGGCGAAGGAGGACTCCTTTTCCCAGCAAGCCTAAACAAGAACCCTAGCCCACCAAAAGCGAGCACTCAACTAAAAAGTTTAGCTCTAATGAAAGTATCCTGACAACCTTTGAAGGTAAAGAAGAAAATATACATGGAAGAAAGGGCAATCATAAGTCCTGTCTAAGAAAGGACGCAAGGAAAGAAAAAAAGCAAGAAAACAAAAGAAGAGAAGAGAAGAAGAAAAAAGGTAGGCCATGGAAAGCAAAAGGAAATATAGAAAAAATAAGTAGGTGAAGAAGGGTAACATGATCAAAAGATCAAAGACTAACACACATGCATCATTGGGAGTCAGTAGAGATGGACAACTTAAACCTCCATAGCTACTTACCAATATAAAAGAACAAACAACCATGGAAATCAAAGCTCATAACTTATTGAAACTTGAAATTTATATAGATGGCTATCCAAACCTCTATAAAACCCTCTTTCGAGGGGTTTTTGAGCCTTTTTTTACAAACCTTTTATTCCTTCCTCGATAGATATATACCCACTGGAATGTGCGACCTTTTACACTTTTATAATCTTATAGATGACCCACTTAGAGAGCAAAATCCTCTTTGGGAATAACAAACACAAACTACAAGGGAATGGGATGATAGGGACAGCAATTTGCGATGTGAAATAGTGGCCTCGCTATTTGCATTGCTACTACACGCATTGTAAATTTCAATTTGTGATGCATATAATAATGCCTATAGCAATACTTAGCGATGCTGATAGCGACACTTAGTGATGCTCATTACGATGCAAAAAGCAACACTCTTTTGAGAAAAAAAAGTGCTGAAAACCCAAATGCGGCATTTGTTGGAAACATTTTCGACAGAGATTGAAAGAGAGAGTGAGAGAGATTGATGCTTTGAGAGGGAGAAGGAGAGGAAGAGGGAAAGAGAGAAAGGACAGCTCCTCATTGCTGCCGTCACTGCCGCCAGTGTATATGAAGAAGAGGGAGAAGTGTGCAAGGGAGAAAGAAGGAAAGCTATGAAGAGGAGACACAAAGGAATTCATCTTCGGGCCTTTGACATAGATACATTGCCTCTTCTTGCCTTTGACATAGACACAAAGCAAAACAATGAGAGAATTAGAGAGAATTAAAAGATAGAAAAATAAAGAGGGAGGGGAAAGATAAAGACAAAGAGAGGTGGGAAGAGAGGATCTTTCAATATCCTCATTTTTTAGTTTTTTATTTACTATCTTTGATTTTGATTGTAAGAGATACATTGAGCAAGAGTGAGGAGGGAAGAAGAGAGAAATAGAGTGAAGAAGAGAGGGAAGAAGTGAGAGTGGGGGGAAGATGGGGGAGAGAGAAAAAGAATAGGAGAGAGAGGGGCGAAGAGAGAAACAAAGAGAGAGAAATAATAGAAAAGAGAAATACGCTTGACAATTTATAGGATGTCAAATTTAGTGCAATGGATCTCACAAAATGAGATCAAGACATCCTCTATTGAATCCACAAGGCAGAGAGTAGTGGAGATGATCTCTCTCTTTGAGAAGTACCTGCCTACTAGCATGCTCACGATACAAACTCACCTCCTGATACATCTCGTAGATGAAGTGGAGATTGCAAGACTTGTCTATACGCAATGGATGTTCTGCTTTGAGCGCTTCATGAAAACCATAAAGGGCTTTGTGCAACAATGAGCTCGACTAGAAGATAGCATGGCTCAAGGTTTGGCTAGTGTCTGAGGCATGAGTGCATATTTTGAAGTGGCTATCGATGGTCCATTCAGATAATAGTATGTTATGGTCATCGAAGGATGATGATAAATTGATTGGAGATGTGATGGTTGGAAATGGGGTAGAAAAAAGGATGGATGGTGCCATGCAGGAGAAAGTGAATCATTTTTGTATGTTGCATCATGCATCCATGGAGAAGTGGTTTGCTAGGTATGAGTAGGCATAGAAGAGAGCGGGAGGAAGCGCAATCAAAATTTAAATGTAGTGCATGCCATCGACCGGTTCGATATCATGAGGGCATGGATGAGATGCCATAGTTTATGTCTATGTGGTGGTTGCATGAAGTTTGATCGTGGCTTCTCGTGAAGGGGTAGAGATCTCTACCAAGAGGAGTTGGAATTCATGAGAGGATGTAGTCCGAAGGTGAACACATACTTTATTTGCTATCATATCTAGATTTTATACAGACCAACTAATCTCGGGGAAGTTACCATATGTATATCCTCTACATCACACGCATTCAATGCCTATTTATAAATATCCTTATTTGTGAATTTTTTATGAATAAAGCATAACCCTTTTCTATTCAAGCTGTAAATAACTCATTTATATTATACCCTTGTATATGTAAAACATGTATAAAAATGGTATTATAAAAATACCTTATTTCGAACCCACGTGATGCACACATCTATTCATGAGTAACCTACTCAAGAAACTAATCTAACAGTTTTGGTGTACATTAAAAAATCTACAGTGCGGCATGATTACACCACGGGCAACATTTTTTAGTTCAAGTATGGGAGCCAATGGCGAGCCATGGATCCGAATACTGTAGTAGATGAGATGGAGTATTTCAGCAACTTGCAACGTGATATCTCAGTGGATTACTGTAGCTTCTCCAAAACCATATTTGATGTATAGTGGTTTAAAATGATATTCGAAGGAGCTGGGGCAACCATTCAGCAAGGTCCATTTCAATTTCTAAAGATAGATTTCAAGAAAAGATGGATGGATCTATGTAATATGTTTGCCATGCTATGTGAATAGGTGGATAACCTTGTTTATACAATTTTCTACAACATGAAAAAGTCACAAAAAATGGCTCACTCAGACATGTGATATTGAACAAATAATCTTCTATCAAAATCCCCAACAAGCTCGATGGTGGGATCTCGTCCACACTAGGGACATGTATGATGAAAGCAATGTCCCTAGTGTGGACGAGAAGAGTATGTAGTGAGAGGGGTCGATGTTGTGAAGATTAGAGGATGAAGAGAGCTTGGAGCATGCAAAGGAGACAAGCATGGGTAAGGTAGATGAAGAGATACGAGGCTAGGAATTTTTTGAAAATAAAGTGAACTCATCCTTTTGTGATGACCTATCTATAGACCTGCCAATGTACACCGAGCTATACCAAGAGCTTGACATGAAATAGGCCAGGTCACATTTGCATTCATTTTTTTTATTTGTTGATAATTCACTTTTAAGGGTACTTTACTATATGCATTTTAATTGGCATACTTTTTTGTAGAGTTATGTTATCGTGCTTTACTTGAATCCTTATATTGATTACTGCTAATATCATTTTCTATCTTTGTAAGTTATATTTGACAATACCCATAGAGTAGAATGAGTTGAGTGATGATAGATGAGGAGTTGCAAGACATATTCACATGTATGTCTCCGAATTAGATGGCCCGCTTTAGAGATATGGCAAACCATAAGGTTTCACAGACATCGTCAGGCCGTTTTGCGAGGTCTACTTCAACACACTCCAATGCTTTGATCTCTAGTAGAAGAGATCAACACTTTAGATTGGCCCTGGATGGAGGGAGTGATTCTGGAAGGTGTTGCAGAGATGTAAATATTGTGAGCCCACTATCGGTTCCAGAGAGGGTTGCTGCTCCTCCCTCTTGTCATGTAGGTATTATGGGGGGACCGATGTAGTGTCTCCCTCTCATTGGTTTGGTGGACACTTGTCCTTTCCAAGATTTGTTACAGTTATAGGGACATCTACTCCCATGACTTTGGGTTTCGCTCAACCATCCATAGGTGGTACCCCTATGGATGTTACTCTAAGAGATACTATCCCTGCAAGTATGCCAAATATACAATGGCCTCCTGGTTATGCTCAGGAGCATGGTCCTAGGTGGGAGAGTCTACACCTTAGACATATCCTGGTAGGATACAAATATCTTGTACATGATAAGATAGGTGATGTGATCATGAAAGATGAGGGGATAAGGGTGATGTCTCGTAGAAGAGAGTTGTGTTAACAAGTGTTTAGGCACAATGTTCTAGACCATTGAAAGAATATATTGAAGGGGAGCAAGGGCTATGTAGCGGCATCTTTGCATGAGGAGTTTGCAATATCTATGGCAATAGAGAGGTTTTGTACTGGGTGGTTGATGGAGTGTATGTGTGCATACATGTCACATAGATGATCAAACCCTTACAAGGCAATCAAGAGTTGCACCTCAAAGACTGAGTAGCTGGACAAAGAGGAGTGATAGAGACCCAAGGAGGAGGCCATAGACTCTCTAGGATGATGGCGATAGCACAACAGGAGGCAGTGAGGGTACGATTGAAAGTAGGGGTCATACATCACACTCAAGAGTGATGCCCACATGATTTATTTGGAGGACTTTGTAAGTTTTCTTTTGTTTCTTCTTGCTTTCTTATTTGAAATATCTCTTCGTACTAACAGTATTATTTCTAACAATGCTATTATGGTTTCTTTGTAGTACTCCATCACAAACCGTGATCCCACAGGTTTGGAGATTCGATATGCAGAGAGATATGATTTCATTGCACGTCAATAGATTGTATGTGCACTATGGCCTACTAGGTCAATCCTCTTTCTTGTCGATAGCCGTTAGTTTTTTTTGTGATGCGTTATGTATGGTAGACTAATGTCTAGTTGTTTATTTTGTAGAGTCTCTTCCACGTTTCTTTGTGTCGAGATGAGCTTTCAGGCGACAAGGATTCATAGCATGTACTTGGATTCATGGAGTACACATCTTTTTTTTTTTGGTCCTATGATGCATGCAAACCTCCTACACATAGCATTCCTTAGATATATTTATCATCCTTTGTATAAAATCACACTTTGCAATATTTATAAACATATGTCATCTTCATTTTGGACTCTGATCTCCATGGTTCCATGTAATTTTATGAGTTATTATCACTAGTCTTGTACTTATTTTATAAGTTATTAGTCTTGTGGATTTAAGTAGTTATTGTGCCTATCTTTATGATGATTATGTATTCAATATGTAATTGCTTTGTAGAATGTTATGCAACACATGGTGCTATGAGTGACATGGCACCAAC
Organism: Lygodium microphyllum; assembly: GCF_053477565.2. NCBI lineage: Eukaryota > Viridiplantae > Streptophyta > Polypodiopsida > Schizaeales > Lygodiaceae > Lygodium > Lygodium microphyllum. The sequence goes on along the minus strand of NC_141144.1, from coordinate 53,039,586 downwards.
TTTTCTTTTCCTTTCTAACCATCACTATTTGTGTTGCTAGTTTACTACACATGTCACCATCTCAATCAGTATGTGCATATAGGGATGCAAATAGAGAGAAAAATAGAGAGACAGAGAGAGAGAGAGAGAGAGAGAGAGAGAGGCAAAGAGGGATGGAGGGAGAAATAGAGAGTGGGGGAACAAAAATAGAAATATATAAGAGAGAGAGAAATAGAGAAATAGAGGGAGGGAGGGAGGGAAGGAAGGAAAGAAAGAAACAAAAACAAAGAGATGGAGGGAGGGAGAGAGAGAAAAATAGAGAGATGGAGAGGTGGAGAAAACAAAGGGAGAGAGAGGGAAAAGAAAGAGAGTAGGAAATGAATATATATCCATCTAAGGAGGGAGAAGCTGAAAGATAACTAAACAAAAATATAGAGGGAGGGAGGAAGGGAGAAAGTGATGATTTGAGAGAGAGAAGTGTATTGTCCACTTGTGACATAAAGAAAATAGACAACGATGAGCCCCTTGATGTTCTAGATCAAGAAGCATATCTCAATTAGCGTGTCCCATATCCTTACACTCAATGCAAGCTTGCAAGTCAATAGAAACATTGCTTGTCTATAGAGCACATGTGATGATTTATCAAGTTTCAATTAGAAATCATTGATCAAGTAGTCTTGCACTTTGAATTAACGGTGAGCAAATTGTGTATTGATTATGCTTTACAATCAAACTCTAATTGAAATAAACTTCAATAATATAAAATATACCCTAGAAATATCCACATAGAGATGTTAGTCTATCTCAAGCAATGCACCTTTTGTAGCCTATAAGAAGAGTTCGTAGCCGTATAATGGAAGGAACACCCAAGCCCATAACCTTGCTAGAGAGCACTTTGCTAACTGCACTTTCAATACTAGAAGACATTGGGGACCTTCCAGACCTTCCTCAAATGTTGGAGCCTGAGATGGATACTACGATCAATGCATCACTACCCATGGATACCAAGTCGTCTAATGCATTAACAGAGAAGCCATTCATACCATTAGATGATGGGTGTTAGGTATCTCACTTAAAGATGTTTCTTATATGCCAAAGTATACAAGCAAAGTACGGTTGAAACGATGCAAGTGTAACCAAGTTGTTTAGATATATATTACACTCTTTTGTCTTGATGTATAAATAATAACAATTTTTCATTTCTTCAAATTTGTTTGGATTTTTTAAAGGCTACTAAAATGTCATATACTACCATATGAAAACATGATGCCCAAGTCTCGTAATGATATACGACAAGTGTTACAAGGGATTGATAGATTATAATAGCATTTATGCACATATCAATGATTGTGTGCTCGTTTTAGGAGAAAATGAGTCCATGAAAACATGTCTAAAAGTGTGGTACTCGCAGGTATTGCCAAAACAATCTGTGGGAGTAAAATGTCTCTCATAAGATTCTCAAACACTTTTCACTTATACCATACATCCATAACATATTTTGCACATTAGGCATGGCAAAATTTACAACATGGCATGTGCAAAACATGTCCATAGATGCAATCTAGTGAATACCAATAGACTTGTGAGCATCGGGTCATATTGACTCTACATTTCCAAGCTTTGTACAAGAGCTAAGGAATCTTTGGCTTGGTCTTGCTATGGATGCTATGGATAGAGTGAATTCATTTGGACTCTACTCGACTTCCTATAGTGTATGGCTAGTAGTCCTTGTGAACTACAATGTCCTACCATAGCTTCTATAAAGAAATCATGCATGATCCTTAGTTTACTCATCCTTGGGCACTACAAAGTCAAGAATATGGATGTCTCTCTTTATCTACTAGTTAATGAGCTCAAGATTTTGTGGAAGGAGGGGATTACTATGGAAAATATGAGCAAGCATTTTAGGAGGCAATCTGTTAATATACATGCAATTCTTGTGTGGATTATGCATGACTTTTTGAGATTTAGAGAGTGATCAAGTAAATGAGATTTTTTACTCATTGTTGGTATTTAATATTACTAGTTTATATTTGTGTTGACTAGATATAGATATTGTGACAAGTTTTGGAAGAGCTCACACGTAACTGCCAAGACCCATGGACCGCTTATTGTTCAAGCGTTTCAAGATAAGCGCTAATGGCTACCTCTCACATAGTTGACGCGCTATCTCTCTCTATGAGTGCAGTGAACTTACCTCTATGCATGATCGAGTTTCCTTCTCTCTCGAGCACTCCGGTAACTGCATGATCCAAGTGCAAGCTTCAAGAAAGCACAATCCTCAAGCTCCACACTCCAAGCTCCATTGCTGTGAGCAAGAGAAGAGAAGAGAAAAAGAGAGCAAAAGATGGAGAGATTCTCCACCACAGTCCTTCACCCTCACATACTCACTCCCTCATACTCTTACACTCCCTCTCTCAAGCACAAGCTCAAGCAAGCAAGAACAAGAAGAAAAAGAAGAAGAAGAGGAGAGCTAGTTTTGGCACACACAAGAATGAGCTTCTCATTCACATTACAACTTTATATACAAAACCTTAAATCCCTTTTGGGCGGTCATTCCCTTATCTCCCTTTTTTATGTGCCGGTCGTGCCCTAAGCCCTCTTTCCCATTGTCCTCCTATCTTCCTAGCTTCCTTTCTACTGCCCATCTACCTTTACAATTTGTACAGGAGGGAGCCTAGCGCTCTTTTACAAAAAGTTTTAGGGGCGCCTTGCATTTAAAAATGCACTTTTTCCTTTGACTTAGCTTTTGAGGCCACCCTTGCACTTTCGATAATTTCCCTTCTTACTTCTTCCCTTCTGTTCGATTTCCTTGTGGGTCGCCTATTTTAGGTCTCGACTTGCGCTTTTCCACTTTTTTTGCTTTTTTCTTTTGCTAATGTTAATAATAGGCTTGATCACATCAAGTTATCATGCATGCCCATTATGTGGACTAAGGTTTAACTACTGAGAGTGGTAGACCATGAAGAAGATGGTCTATCAGGGGCACACCGCATTCTTACCAAAGGGCCATTATTTGAGAGCATGATTCTTGAATGACCCCTTGTACAAATTAGCATCTAAAGCTTGTGTTAGTGAAAGATGGTCCATAAGGAGTCACTTCTAAAAGTAAAATATGATGATTTTTAGTTTTCTATGAGTTGCCATATTTGACCCATTTACAAATAAGTCATTTGTTGGATCCCATGCACATTTTTAAGAAGGTTGGTAACTTATTATGGGACCATATCATAGGAAAGAGAGACACGTTAGGGCACGAATGGATTTGAATGAGGTAGGAAAGATAAAGGTGCTTTGACCACAAACAACCTTTGATGGTTGTAGGCAACTACCTCATGCTCTTTGAAAACCATATTGAGGAATATGGAAATTTTCCATAAGTTTGGGACACATGGTCAAATCTTTGGATTTATCATAACTTGAATACTATAACTCCAAATCGAGTGCTCTATAGCTCAATAGATTCCATTTTTCAAGCGCTTTCCAATGATAGGTCACATTATATCATTTTAAGAAACTTATGGGCATGTTATCCAAATGCCACCTTTTTAGTATTCAAAAAATGGGAACTAGGAGATTCCCAAACTCACTAATATTGTGTTTTTGGGTCCTATCCACTAAAGAGGAGCTTATGGTGAAGTAAATTATCAAATCTATCTAACATCAATGGACATGATATATTTTTGTAGGTCCGTATTTTCTAAAGATGACCAACTAATATGACTAAAATCCCATGACTAGCACAAGATATGCTAAGTTAGTCCCAACCCCTTGATAGTAAGTACATCATCTTGTTTTTTCTTTTTTTGACCTATTGTTTATAATGCATTAAATTTCTTGCATTTTATGATACCAATCACAATTGGTAATTAATGCTATCGATTGTGATTGCATGGTATCTCACTCAAGCGCAACGGTGATTTATGAGTTATTGAATTTAGTGCAGTGAATCTCAAGAAGGAGATTAGGACATCCTCCATTGAATTTGCATAAACAAGAAGCACTGAAAATAGTATGTCTCTTTGAGAAGTACTTTCCCATTAGCATGCTCATGATACATACTTACCTCCTAGTACATCTTGTCGAGAGTGGATTGAGATAACGGGATGTGCTAAATGTTAAAGGATGATGATAGACTAACTGAAGATGTGGTGGTAAACAATGGAATAGAAAATAGGAGAGATGGTGCCATAGAGGAGAAAGTGAATAGTTTTTATATATTGCACCGTGCATTCATGGAGAAGTGGCTCAATAGGTACGAGTAGGCGCGAGAAGAAAATTGAGGCAACGTGATTAGAACTTTAGCATAGTACACGCCAACAACAAGTTCAATATCTCAAGGGCATGGAGAAGTCCTTGTTGTTCATATCTACGAGATGGTTGCTTGCACGATTCCTTGACTAGAGCTTCATGCCAAGGGGAGATGGAAGTCTCTCATGATGAGGAGTGGGAATTCTTGAGGGGATGCAGTGCAAAGGTAACCACATGCTTTCTTTGTTGTCGTATTTAACAATTATATGCAATAACTAACCTAGGTGTTTAAATATGTAGTACAAAATCTATAGCATGGCATAGTCACATACATGATATTTTTGAGTTGAGCACATTGACAAAAATGTACTCCATGATGGCCTATGGTGTCATGGTAAAGTTTGAGCAAGAGAGCCGACGATGGGTCACAGATCCAAACATTATAATGGATAAGATAAAGTATTTTGACAAATTGCAAAGTATTATTTTAGTACATTATTATAGCTTCTCCATGGCCATATTCGATGTACAATAGTTTAAAGTGGTATTGGAAGGAGTAGAAACAACCATTCGGTGAGGATCCTCTCGATTCTTAGAGGTAGACTTCGATAAAAGATGGAATGATTTGCATGATGTGCTTATCTTGCTGGATCACTATAAACATGTGCGTGATCTTTTTTATTAACTTTTTCACAATATGAAATAGCCTCAATTTCTTTTTTGCTCTTTGTATAGACTCTTATTTGATATTATTAAATAGATAATATTCTGCCCAAGCTCATGAAAACCTCATTAGTGGTATGTTGTACCATTAACACCTTAGAGCACTCAAGTGTATGATGAAAGAAATGTCCCTATTGTACACAAGGAGAGTATGCACGTAAAGGAGTTGTTGTGCGGGCTAGAAGATTAAGAGGGTTTACAGTGTGTGGATGAGATAATTACTTGCAATCTAGGCAAAGAGGCTAGAGTGCAATAATAATTTGAGAATGAAATAAACTCCACTTTTTATGGGAACCTATGCAAAGATATTCTAATGTATGCCAAGCTATACCAAGAGCTTAATTGTATTTACATCTTCTTATCATATTCATTGACTATTTTCTTATATTGGTACTTTATTATATGTTTATAATCTAACATCATTCTTTGTAAATATATATTATTGTGCTTCATCTTTACCCTTACATTAAATGTGCTAACATTCTTCTTTAGACATCTCAACCTTCATCTTGGCATTGAATGCATTCTACCTGCGCATGATTTGATGCATCGATCTCCAATAGGCAGATTCGATGCTCTAGGCTAGCAATGAAGGGAGGCTCAAGGATACCTTACTCGACTAATGGAGGTTGTGGTTGTGGTGGATACCTCAGAGAGCCATATACTTCTCTCCTCCTTATTCTAGCAGTGGTTCTAGGGATATTCTGGAGATACCAATGTTGTGACCCTACGGTTGATTGTTACTCCTTGGTTCTAAACAAGGTGGCTTGGGTGCATGTTGTGGAGACACATGTAGTGTTCCCATCCCTTGGTGTTTAGACACTTATCACCTCTAGGATTTTCCACACCTATAGGGACATCTACTCCCTTGACTCCAAGTTTCACACAATTGTCTGCCAAATGGCATCCCTATGGATGCTACTCGAAGATATACCATCCCTACTATAGATAGGCCAAAAAAATGGGGGTCTCCTTGTTATGTCCAGGAGCATGGTTCCATGTGGGAGAGGGTACATCTTAGATGCACCCCACCAAGGTATACTTAGTGGATGAGAAAACCAATTCTATGTTCATGAATGCTTAGGGGAGAAGGGCGATGGTATGCATGAGGAAGTTATATCAAAAGGCATTTCTAGACCACTAGAATAACATACCAGAATGAAGCAAGGACTATGTGATTGCATCCTTGCATGAAAAGTTATTGGTACCTATAGTGCTTGATCAATTTTCCATGGGATGGATGATAGATTGTATGCGTGCATATATGTTACATAGATGGCCAAATGCATATAAGGCAACAAAAAGTGGCACTCCAAAGCTTGAGGGGCTCAACAAAGAGGATTTGTGGATACTTGAGGAGGAGGCCGTAGACTTTCTAGGACGATGGCAACAGCAATGAGAGATGGTGAGGGCACGGTTGGAGGCAAGGTCATGTACCATACTGCGAGTAGGAGACATAGAGCTTATTTAGAGAATTTTGTAAGTTTTTTTTTTGTTATCTTCACTTTCTTATTTGGTATACTACTTGTATTAATAACCTTATTTCTAACAATGCTACTTTATTTTTCTTATAGCACTCGATCAAAAGTCGTGACCATATTGTTGGAAGAGAGGAAGAGAGACAGAGTGGAGCGAAATATGAGCCTCATTTTATTGTTGTTCTTCTTCCATTATTCTTCCATCATACAAATTGAAAGAGACTTATACACATAGGAATGACTAACTGAGACTAACTATGGTTAAGTCACTAACTACACCGACTTATTGAATCCCACACACATGTACAACTATATCTAGGTCACACACATAAAGATAGACTGACTGAAGAGTAATAGGAGCTTGATATTCTAACACTCCCCCTCGAGCTCAAACCATCTGATAAACTCCAAGTAGTTGTCTCAAAGTATATGAACTTTTCTTTACCAAGAGACTTGATATATTTACCAAAAGACTTGGTAAATATATATGCTACCTAGTCTTCAATCTTCACATGAATCAAGTCAATCTACCCTGTAAGAACCATTTCTCTGATGAAATGGTAGTGAACCTCAATATGTTTGAACCTAGTATGGTAGGCAGGATTTCTAGCCAACATAACACTACTAAGGTTATCACAATGCAATCTCACTCTGCCTTCCAACTGTATTCCCACGTCTTTCAGCAGTTTCATCAACCAAACTACTTTGCAAGCTACTAAGGCAGCTCCTCTGTACTCAACTTCTATACAAGACAATGCAATAGTAAGCTATTTCTTACTCTTCCAACTAATCATATTGTTGCCCAAGCGAAATGCATAACCACTGGTAGACCTCCTATCATAGGCACAACCAGCCCAATCAACATCAGTAAACCCTATCAAGTCAAGAGATTTTCCATATGCATAAAGCATCCCATAATCTGTAGTACCATTTACATATCTCATGGTCCTCCTAATTACATCTAAATGTGGTTTGTGAGGCTTCTGCATGAACTAACTGATAAGCCCCACTGCATTACATAAGTCAGCATGGGTAATAGTCAAGTATATCAAGCTGTCCACCATCTGTTAATACATGGTCAAATTCTCTATATCATTCCCAACATCAATTTGCAACTTAACATTGTGATCAAGAGGTGTCTCCATAGGCTTGCATTCAACCATACCATACTTTTGTAACATGTCATGAGCATACTACTTCTGTAGTAGCCATATATCTTGAGATGTAGAGACTACCTCAATCCCAAGAAAATACTTTAGTTCACCAAGGTCTTTGAGTTTGAATTCAGCCTCTAAACATGATTTAATTTCAACAATGCCCTCTTCATCATCTGTAGTGATGATAAGATCATCTACATAAACCACTAGAAACACATATCCATGATCTGTCTTCTTCATGAACAGACTGTGATCTATATCACCCAATCTAAATCCATGTTGCTGTTAATAACTGTTGATCTGAGCATTCCATGCTCTAGGTATCTATTTCAGTCCATATAAAGCCTTTTCCAACTTACATACATGTGTAGAAAAGTCTCCTCATAGTTGAGGCCATATTGCTATGCATACCCTTTTTCAACTAGCCTGGCCTTATAGCGTTCTAACAAACCTTTTGACTTACACTTTGCCTTGTGTACCCATTTGCAACCAATGGGGACTTTGCCTTTAAGAAACTCAACCAATTCCCATGTCTCATTTTCAACCAGGGCTGCATACTCCTCATCCATGGGGCAGCACACTAGTTATCATGTGTAACTGCATCATCAAACTTTGTAGGTTCTTTGTAACCTATCACACTAGACATATATGCATAATGGCGGGCTGAATAACCAGTGTATGTAAACATGTCAACTGATTTTTTGACTCTCTCAGATCTCCATAACTGTGACTCACTCTAAGCTTGCCTCTCATGAGGCGGTACATAACGACTCTACCTTACTGTAGGCATCATAATAGATGGAATGCCCAACTCACTATCCAAGCTATCACTACTGGACGACTCATATCCTTCTATAAGTAGACTCCTCACATCCTCTAGCATCTTTTCTTTTCCCTTATCCAATCCCCCCCTCACTGACATATCCGTGTCAGTGGACGTAGGAGTACGACTCCGCAAGCGTCCTGATGAAGGACTTACTGTAAGTGAGCCATCACTTATAGGACCACTCACTATAGGTTTATTTTCAGCATTACTAGTCCCGGCTGATCCATCAGTAGCCACTGCAATAGAATTACCATACCACGATGCAAGCTCATAAAAAACAATATCTTGTCTAATGAATGTCTCATGTGTAGATGGTACATAACACTTGTAAGCTTTCCGATCTTGTGCATAAACAAGGAATGCACACTTGACAGCTCTAGGATCCAATTTCTTCCTCTTTTCATTAGGAACATGCACATATGCAATATTGCCAAATACCTTCAAGTGTGAAATGTCAGGCTTATGACCATACAATCTCTCATATGAAGTTACATCATGAATCCCTATGGTAGAGATTCTATTCATCACATAGACAGCAGTAACTACTCCTGAAGCCCAATAAGCATTTGGCAAACCCTCTCATTCAGCATAGCTCTTGCCGATTCCATCAGTACCCTATTTTTCCTTTCTGCTACACCATTTTGTTGCGGTATATAGCTGCAAATTAATTTTCATCTAATCCCATGTTTAGCAAGGTACCTGTCAAAGTAATTAGAGACATATTCCTCACCTCCATCTGATCTAAGACATGAAATTTTACAGCTCAACTCATTTTCAGCATGCTTCTTGAAGTCCTTGAATGCATCAAACACATCATCGTACCATCTCATCAAACCATTCTCTATGGGGTGTTATATGATTTGAAGCCCCTGAATCAATGCACCATCTCTCATCTATGTTCTATCTACATGCATTCTTAGACACATGCTGCATGGCAAACAATCTATCAACCTGCTCATCATGAGTACCGCTAGAAGATACATAGTGTCCATGATGTTTGCCCTTTGCCTTCATATCTCCCTGCTTCTTGTAACAATCCTTTCCAATGTGTCCATATCTGCCGTAGTAATGACAATTCTTATCTCTGTTTGACTGATCATTTGACTGCCATAAACCAAATCCACCACCTCTACCATGGGGTGATCTCCCCCTACCTCTAAAGCCACCAAATCCACGCTGGCCCTATGTAGTTGTGCCATGCCAGGCATTCTGCTAATGCTGTCCATAAGCATTTTGAGTGTCTCGTCGACCTCGAAAAGAGCCACGGCCTTTGCCACCTCTACCACACTGGCTAGAGTAAATAATAGTGTCTATGCTTTGAGACCCACTAGAACCTGTATTCAACCCAAGCTTAACTTCCTCATGTAGCAGCAAAGCAATCAGCTCATCCCAATCAGGGGATTCAGTTTTCAAAGAAATAGATGTATCAAATGCTTTATACTCTTTTTGCCAAGTCCATTCAATGTCACTGCAATCATATCATCCTCAAACACTAAAGATCCAATGGTGGCAAGCTAATCCGCTATGTTCTTGATTTTTGTAGTGTAGGCATGAATGCTTCTGTCATTCCTAGACATGTTATTGAACTATTGATTTAGGTGAATATTTCTTGCATGTGTTACATTTCCATAATTCTTCATGAGTATGTCCCATGCATCCTTTGGGGAACTGCATCCAATAATCTATATAACCATAGCATTTGATATACATAAGGAAAACCAATGTAACACCTTGCATGCTCTCTCAGTCCATAGCTTATGACCCCTTTTCTAATCATTTTTCGGATTCCTTTCATGTATTTCAGGTTGAGCTTCATCACCTATACATAAGTCCCAATAACGTCTGCCAACAAAAAAATTCTTCATACAAAGCTTCCATAAAGCAAAAATTTTGTTGTTCAGCTTTTCTCTCACAATTTGAGTGATACTTTCAGTGCCTTGAGCATTTGCCATAGTTGTAGCTTAGGTATTCAGTGATGTATACAACCTTGAAGTATCTGACTCATTTTTCTACAGTTCAAGACCAGTTTCTTGCAATTCATGACAATTTTCTTGACAACCTCCTTGCTGTAAATTGTATTCCGATAATGAAAAAAACACACTCACTGAGCATAAACCAAGCCCAAATTAGTTCAAAACATTCTAGGGTAGTGGCAAAACATCCCAACAACAAACTATGTCCATATAAGTATCAATGGTTTTTATTGTATACAAATAGCAGTACCAAATACAACCAGTCCACTACTATAACCAGCAATATTTTCTCTATTAAAACAAGAGTATTCAGACCTCAAAATAGCCCCAAAACATCTCATTCAGTTGCCACTCTATATAAGAGTTGATACATGTCCAACCAGTCCAAATATATTGCATGTATGTCAAGTGAATATGATATTTATCCTTCCTGCAAATAATAACCAAAGACCACGTCGAAACGGTTAAGTAGCGCGGGCCGTTTCTCCAAAAAAAATTCTCTAGCAAGATATAGCTTCTGCAAAAAATGGACTGCAGGCACAGTCTCCTTTTATGACATTTTCTTTAGATCTGATATCTTGATGTCAAATGGCCACTGCCAAGCCTTCAGGCTTCAGGCGTTCAAGCTCTGATACCATGTTGGAAGAGAGGGAGAGAGATAGAGTGGAGTGAAAGATGAGCCTGAGCTCATTGTTGTTCCTTTTCGATTATTCTTCCATCATACAAACTGAAAGAGACTTACACACATAGGTATGACTAACCAAGACTAACTGTGGTTAAGTCACTAACTACACCGACTTATTGAATGTCACACACATGTACAGATGTATCCACATCAATCACACACATAAAGATAGGCTGAATGAAGAGTAACAGGAGCTTGATATTCTAACACATATAAGTTTGGAGACTCGATATGTAGAGAGGCATGTTCTCACTTCTCTCATCAATAGATTATATGCACATGATAATTTGGCAAGTCATGCTTCATTTCCTATCTTCAATTGTATGTTTTTTGTAATGTATTATATAATGTGGATTAGTCTTTGGTTGTTTTTTATTGTAGATTCTATTCAATGCTCCATTGCGTCGAGAGAAGCTCTCAAATGGTAAGGAGCTCTAGTAGTTGCTTGGATTCGTGGAGCATATATATCTTCCTTTTTTGACCCTATGGTCCATGCAAACTCTTTCTATATGTAGGCTTCCTTATATATTTTTCATATCCTTTATATGGACTCACATACTATAATATTTATTGATATATTTATCTATTTTGGATTCCCTTCCCTATCAAAGATTAACAAAACCCTATCTTTTTAGCATCTCACAATGCATGTTTTGACAAAAATTGTATGCTCAATTTATAAATTATTTATAGAATATTGTTCATCAGATCTGGTCGGAAGGGTAGCAAGGTTATATGTTTACCATCCCTAAAAAAGTTTTCCTATGTAATCCTTGCTATTAGCATCACAAATAACTCTACACATGACATATATAGCAACATAAATAGTGATATATATGGCAATGGTTTTTTAGATATGTGTATATCAATGGTTTAAGCAATGATGAGGATAATTATTTGGATAAATAATTCGATCACTTTAAACATCAATGTATGGCCCATATCTTGTAGTGTTATTTCAAATACTCAAATAATTCATTCCCTGAATTATATTCAACTTTGGGTATCCAATCTAGTTGGCTAGATATTTTCAAGTGTACATGTGGTTATCCTTGTGGTTTGGTAGGAAATCCAAGGATTAGCAATTTGCCTCAATTAAGTCACTCTATGGTGGATGCTAGTTCTATGTTCTCTTGCAAATGAGCCAAGTAGAGTGCTCAATCTCTAATTGTTGAACTTGGAACTAGGAGGGTTTATAATATTCAAAAACATTCAAAGGTAAGATTGAAATTTGAGATGGAGGACCTATATGCAGAGAAGAGGGATGTTCTTGAAAACTACTTTGTGTTTGAATAGGATCACCAGCCATATTGGGCCAACGAGATAAAATGGCTCAAAGATGATGAGCCTCCATATTAGAAGGATCTCCAAGAGCTTGATGAGGGATTTCTACAATCAAGGAGCACCAAGAACATGTGAAGGATCTATTGCAAGGTGTTAATGCTAAATCAAGTCGTGGGTTGAAAGGACTGCCCCAAAGTAGTCCATTTCAAGGAGATATACAAGTTTTTTTACCACCCTAAGGGAATTCCACTCTAATGAGATGCGAGTTCTTCAAGTGAAGATGAAGTATTGGGCCCATAAACCCCACAAGCCCTTGTAATCATGAACTAGTAGAGGTGCAGATTAGTCTAATCCAAGTCATGGCCAACCTTGACCTTTGTACCCCATTGTGCTAGTATGTGTATGATATCTTGATAGAATACTATAGTGACAATGAGGCATGCTTGATTACTTGAAAGTGCAAGTGAATCGTCAGCTAGGATATTACAGGTGAATGGATGGAAAATATAGTCTACCATGGATAAGAGACTAGAGTATTTTTATTACTTTCAAGTAATCAACTCAAGCTCATCAAATAGCTAATCATTCAAGCTTTAAAGTGTATGAAAGCTTCTTTATCTCATGGAAGCTCAAATGTAGAGGAACTTATTGAGATGTAGGTAAGCTCAAATGGATTAGGTAGTCCTCGATAAAAGTTAGAGTTGCTTCTTGAAGTTTGTTATCACTTTGGACTCAAATATCCAAGGATCATAATTTGAAAATGATTCCTCACTTAAAGAAAAACCATTCATTAGTCTCTTACACCTACAACAAAAAAGTATTTAATTTTCTCCCCTTAGTTTGAGGGATGCAATGTTTCAACTATAAGCTACATACAAGTTCACATAACCTTGAGCAAGGAACATCAAACTATGTTAACAAATGGATTTGAGTACTCTAGGAAGAGTCACAACTAAGCAGTAATCACTACATGTACCACTACAAATCCAAGATATGGCAAGCTTGAACAATTCAAGTTCTATCTAGCTCCTAAGATTTTGAGTGACTTGAATAATCCCAATGTTTGATCAAAGAACAAACCTTTATTTAGCTATTGGATCTACCCTAGTCCTCTTAGGATGGACAATAAGATTTCCTATAGCATAGAGCCTTGCTTGAGATTTCTAGTATATCCTGAAAAGAATGCTGCTAGTTTTTATTATAAAGCAATGACCCAAGTCTATGGGCCTTGGAAATTTGAGATTAAAGATGTCGTAATCATTGTAGGCATTAGTTTATAATTGTGGTTCCATTATTGCTAAAGATAAAGTATTTCAAACAATCTACTACTACTATAGTGTAATTCTTGATGTTGGCACATAGAACTAAAAAAATCTTTTAATTGAAAGTACTTTTTGTTATCCCAAATCTATTACTATCACAAAATAACTTAGACGAATCACTATTGCATCTACAGTTAGTATGTAGTTATTAAATCCTCAAATACTAAAATCTTTATCTCTCTTGCTCATCCTAAATTGAAAGAAGTGCAATCTTAGGTAGGGAAGAGGGAGAGAGTCTTAGACTGTCAAGCACATGATAGATAAGATTGGTTGACAATGTAGGATGGATGGCTTAGGATAGATAAGATTGAGTGACAAGGTAGGCTAACAAGGTATAATGAATAGCTTAGGACAGTTTACTTGTCAATGTAGAGTAGACAACACATGTAGATTGTCAAGTCACATACAAGTCAACTCAATGATCCTTCATTGCAATGCCATGTGTTGATCAATGAATGGACAAAAGAAAATGGATTGGAAGAGTGAGAGGGGGAGTATGAGGGAAGAGGGAGAGAAAGAATAGTAAATAGACTAATTTTTTTGTTTACATAGGTTGCTACTACACTCATCAATATAAGCCCCTCATAATCCCTTACATGATAGATGAGGAGATACAATGTTTCACGGATCCCAAGAGCACACAATAATTCATCAACATAGCATAGAAGTCTTTGTTGCAATCAATATCACATGTAAAGTCAGAGAATGCACTCATAGTATATAGAGTTTGTGCACACACCCTCATTGCTCCTCATATTCTCATATATAGTCATTGATGCTATCAATATTTCTTGTAAAGTTAGAGAATGGGCTCATAATATACAGTGTTTGTGCACACATCCTCATCACTCCTCACATTCTCACATATATGGTGACTACAATCCTGGTGAGGCAAAAAAACTATTTCACTGTCGTGGTAGCAATGATATTTCACCATTGTGAAGGCAAGGATGCTACATCACCATTTTGGTAGCAATGCTTAGCTCTAGGGAGCCCCTTCCTCTCATTAGCATTTGTAGTTAGGGAGGTCACTAGCATCCCATTCAAGCCCTCCATTCACTAGGTGATCAAAGCCATTTCACCCACTCTTGCACAATGAGAATGATAGTAAACTTGCCTCCAAGGTTTTTCACCTACTAGTCCCCTAGATCAACTTGTTACTCCTCTCCCCCCTCCCTCCATTCAAACCTTAGCTCTCACACCCATCCACACCCAAGCTAGCCTAGATATGGCTAGTCTTGGTACTTGCAGTCACCCCTTATTGTAGGATGTTCTATGCTAGAAAGTCTCAAGATACTTCTAACTCGTCTACACTTCTCATACTTGATTGATGGCTATATAGATTAGCTCATCATCAATGACAACAAAGGAGAATTATCACTAGAGTGCATTAACCTATTTCGCAAGTGTACAAGCAAAGTATAATAGAGAGGTGGGGAGATCAAGACTCCAAAACAAATAATTATATCATGAGCACTTTGATGAGGATTTTTCATGGGCATCTATCACCACAAAGGAAATTTTGATTATTATATGCAATCACGTATCATGAGAAACCTCTCCCACCTTCATTCGGATGCATTTGATGCAAGTTTAACAATGAGCTAGGAATATCCTTGCTAGCTTGATTGAGGTAGTGGAGGAAGGGAAGGAAATAACAAAAAATCCTTGACAAGTGGAAGTAATAGAAAGAGGTAACATATGTGCAAGTTGCATCTAGCTCAATATTGCCTCTTGGGAGTGGTGGTTGTGCCACGCTCAAGACATGATTTATAAATATGTTATTATTCAATCTCTAATCTCTTTTAGCTAGATCTTGGAGCTTATGTCAACTCTCTCCTTGAGATATCTTTGAGGTAGGACCATGTGCTCAAATTTATATTAACCATATCTTTGAGATCTTTTCTAGGTAGATCTTGGACATTTGCTCCAAGCTTATATCAATATTCACTTTCAAATCTATTTGAGGCACAACTTGGCCATGTTCTCAAGCTGATAGCAACTTTCTCTTTGAGTTAACTTTGAGGAGGCAAAGCTTGGTCATGTGCCCAAGCTTATATGAAGTCTCTCCCTAGTATCTCTTCAAGGAGGTAGAGCTTAGCAATGTGCTCGAGCTTATGGTAACCCTCCTATGAAGATCTTTTTGAGGTAAAGTTAAAGAATGTGCTTAATACTCCGCTCAAGATCTTTTTGAGGGATAGCTTGGCCATGTGCTCAATGTCAAGCTCAACATGAGCTAACAATCATGTACTTGAATAACCATTTTTTGCATTCTATCATTGTTGTAATCCATATGTGCATTGATATATACTTCCAATGATACTTTATTAGTTGGAGTCCACCTACCCAAGTTATAGGAAATTTATTAGTTGGAGTCCACCTACCCAAGTTACAAGATATTTATGTAGTCCTCAAAGACATTATACATAGAATTTCAACAATACCACAAAGTATAACACTTTAGATGTTTTTTTGTTACCACTATGATTGTACACTATATCCTATGTCTTGAGAATAAAGAGATGATGGCACTCAAATAAAGAGATGATGATGCTTATTTGAATAGATTTCCAAGAGTTCATATAGCACCAAACCTATTGTGCAATCATCTTTTGATTTCCCATCCTAGACTTATTCAACCCTACCAATTCTCATCCTTAGGCCCTATCATCTACAAAGACGGCCTCATGTTGAAGAGATTGCAATTTTGTTCTTATGCATTTGTGTGCTAGTACTATCTTCAACTCACATTGTGTTGCCTAGCCCCTAGACTAATTCCATGAATAATTTCAATAAACTTCTTATACACACAATTTGCTTTGTTCACATGCTCACTACGCAAAATTATGCAAAGCCCAACATTCATGGAAAACGAAGGGTTTAGTGTTGGATGAATTGCAAATATCGAAAATGCGATAAGTTTTGAGGAAACATGTTTTAAATTTGACAAGTTTGATCCATTTTCATTAAACTTTGGTAAAATAACCTTCAAAATTTGAAGTTGGAGGAGCTTACAAAAATATTTTCTCAAAATACAAGTAGAATCTCTAAGATTGGCCTTGTCACTATATGGCATGAGCAAGCATTGCCCAATTGATGGGATCAATGGAAAGACATGTGAATATCAAAGCATGTTTCCATTGTTAAGGTGCTAAATACATTAACTCGTGTAAAAGCAATAACATGTGTAAAAGCATTAACCCAAAGGTTTTGATAAATATTTTTTGCTTTAAAAGGAGCTAAAACTTTACATTAAAAAATATAGCTTAGTAGATAGATACTCGGGATGTGAATGAGGTGGTTGAGGGTTAAAAGCATATGTGTGAGAGGGTCAATTGAGCTCCCACTCTTGCATAGGGCAATATGACAACACTTGTTATCGCTATTGCATAGGTTACTACATTGCCTTAAGATGCGCACATCGCTCTAAGAGTTGTGTCACTCCAAGGGAGTAGGGGTAACGGACCATTCAATAGTGCAAATATTGCATTGGTGTCACGCCAAGGTGAAGAAAAGTGAAGCTAAGGCTAACGACAATAGGTGAGAGGACTCGTGCATGGTTATAGTTGATAGGATGCTTAATGCGTGGTTGATATTTGATTCCATTCGCTAGGTGATCATAAGGTTACATAAAACCCCATCCCCTACCCATCACAAAGAACGACACGATGGTAGCAGCACTATCTCATCCGTCCGCCCCCGGCCCCCCACTGTGACGAAGTGCGACCCAGCTCTCAGCAGGCCAGGCAGCCTAGCAGGCGAAGGCCACGAGGATCCTACCTAATGAGAGTGAAAAGTTAAGTATTCTGTAAGCTGGCGGGACGTGTAGGGGTTCTAGTGGCTGAAGCCATGTGACGTTTTGTCCGTGAGCTGTCCGAAAGCCACGCACGTCACAAGACCGCTATTTGCCAGTTTGCATTATTGATCGATTTGGTTTTTCGATACAAGTATTCGTGGCGCACACATCAAAGCAAGGAGCCGGTACGGGGCAGTTGCGAGCTTGCGATCGGACCCCACGGAAAAGCAGTTTCCTCTTTCAAGTTTCACTGTATCGCCGTAGTTATCTGCTCGGACCATTACTTTTGGTATGTAACCATAAGGGGAAACACCAACACCAATAATCAGAAGGTCTTGGAAGTTGGCCCCCAGTGCAAACCAGCGTACACTGTACAGTCTTGGATAAATGACTTTTAGCTCGAGGCGTAATTCCTGGCAGAAATCTGAGAGGGGACTTTTCCCAATAAAAAGACCTTTTAGATAGTAGACAAACCTTTAACTCAAAATTTTGGGAGGATTTTTCAATCAAATTATAAGTGTTTGTCATTTTTATAAATAATATTGTTTGAAATTCAAAGACTTGAACCTTGTTTTCAAAATCTGTGAGTTTTTTCTAAATAATTCATTTTATAGTAGACCTTGTATTTTGTTGAGCACGGATGACTAGATTTTCATAGTGCCAGTAAGGTGAGCACCACTAGCACAACATGCCTAGTATGGGCAGCTTCAAATGTTGTTCTTTTGGTAATGCATTTATATTAGAAAATTTCGATAAAGCATTTGCATGACCAATGGGAGGGCGAGACATATATAACTATGTGCTATATCAAAACTAAGCCCAAAGAAGCATCAAGCCATGGCTTTTAATTTCCTCGAGGACAGTTTAAAGATTCAATGTCTAGACTTTAGGGCCTTTAGGAAACTCAAAATTCATATGCTACCACTGACACACACAATTAGCAGGGGACACTCCACATCTTCCACCAAATACTAATTCATTCCTTCTCTTCCAAATAAACTCGAGTGATTGTAGATATTAGGTTGATTAGCTTCCAAGAAGCATCATCCAAGGAGCTTTGATCACCAAAAAGGGAAACAACTCATCTCAAAATTCAACCTTAAGTTAGCATCCTTAAGACATTTTCATATCTTACATTAGGGAGGGCATACCATTGGGCAGTCCCAATGATGGTTTTACTGTCCATCATCTTTCATTCTATAGATTGAATCAAGTTTCTTTGACACCCTCCATTCCTCAAAAAGTAAATCATTGTGATCCTCGTGAAGCTCATAATCTTCCATCATACATTTTGCATATGCATGCAAGTCCAAATCCTCATGAAGCTTATAATTTTCCATCCTTTATTTCACCTATGCATGCAAGCTAGATCCTCATGATCCTCATAAAGCTCATAATCTTCCATCCTTCATTGCACCTATGCATGCAAGTCCAGATTCTCATGATCCTCATGAAGCTCATAATCTTTCATTGTTTATTGCAACTCTGCATACATGTCTAACGGAAGAAGTGCAGCGTGTTGCCTTCTACATTTACCAAATACCAATTTATATGCAAGATATGGTAGAACCAAATTTTGATCCTAGTAATGGAGGAGCTTATTCCTTTCTCCATGAGATACCTCAAATAGTAGACCATATTGTGATGTGTGTGCTATGTTATCATGACCCTAGATTGCATAGTCTTGTAAATATGAATAGGCTATGCTCTCATTGTAGTGTAAAGATTTGGTGTTCTGAGTTTAGAAGTCTTTGTGGTTCGACTATGGGGAAGCACTCTTGTAGGAATGGAAAGGTTTCATTGTCTCCCCACCTTCAAGAATTACCTAAACCCTTACTAGGTTTGTTGGTCAAGAATAAATATGAGAGTAGAGAGTTTAAGAAACAAATTCGTGCCTACAATGTTGCTCTTGGTTTTGTCATTGGGTACTGAGATCTAGCTCTAAGCACTAGTCGGGCCTCTCTATACTCAAGAAACCACACCCCCTCGGCCTCGCGGCCACGAGCCTATAAGGGACACACTGCCCTAACTACTACCATGAATCTTACAATTGTTTTGAGTTGTAGTCCAACAATTCAGTTCCACACTCCATAAAGGGAGCCCCTACACCTAGATTGGTATAAAATACCTCATAATCACAAACAAAAGGAGGCACCCCTCTGGTTGAATGTTGTGGCCCCAGTGCAACTCTCCTACATCAGAGGGATTGGCGTCTCGATGCGCCGCTAACAAAAATAACACAGATGTAAAACAAGCTCCACTATTATTTCAGAGTGATCCAGGAGATAACATCTCTCTTACTTGACAATCTCCTAAGGAAGCCAAATTTCTAAACCTATAGCTTAGGTATCTCACAACTCAGCATGCGTCTTATGTATAAGAAACCAATTGCAATGAGCTACCATGTGATATATGCAATGCAACTGTGAATGCCATTGTGCTCAAACAATTTATGATTTATAAATCAGTGTTGTGTAGTGCAACAAACATTTCTTTTAATGATTTCAGCCTAGACATCATGCTTTGTTATTTGCGAAGGGTCAGCGCCCCGAGCCTTCTCATGAAGCTTAACCCCTTTTAACTTAATATATAAACATCTTATATGGTATGCACAAACAAATAGATCATAATTTTATACATTATCAATAACTAATCAGCATCAAAACCCCTCTTCCCCTCTACTATTTAGGTTGTGCATCATTGATTGGTATAAAGAGCGGGGTTTTCATGTATTTTTCTCATAAAAAAAGGTAAAAATAGACTTTAACATGAAGACATAGATGAACTGAGGCTTATCCCTCATGCTACAACCATGTCGTACTTTCATGGACATAAAACATATTTTTCCTTAATTATTTAGCGCAAAAAACTAAAATTTCCATTTTCCACTATTTTTTTTCAATTATTTAGATAAAAATTTTGATATTTTTTATTTATGGGTTGGGATTGATCAAAATTATTGAATATTTATTTTATATTAATTTTAATCAATATAAACCCCAAAATCAAAACAAAATTTTCAAAATTTATCATATTCATAAAAATCACATAATTGTGAGTTCGGATGTAAATTATTAAACAACCAAATTTTATGGTTTTCTTCAAGTTTCTTGATAAAGTTTAGAATTTTCAATCAAGAGAACCCATTTACAAACAATTTCATCAAGCATCTTTCATAAAATGAATAAAATGAGTGCTTATGCATAGAAACCCTGCTTTGGAGGCATGTATTTATGGTTGGGAGGCCGCTGACACTTCCTTGACGCTCTCTCCAACTCCAATCGAGGATCTCCTTGGATCCGATATCATTATTTCATCAACATCTTGCATCCACCTCCTTCCCTTTCTTGCATAGATCCATATGTGTGAACATCCCTCAAGAGGAGAGAGGAGGGAGGAGAGACAAAGAGTCGAATTCTAGCTTTCTATCAGGTAGTCATTTCTCTGTTGCTAATTGGCGTCGCAGAGTGAATAATTGTTGAAGAACATTGTCAAGATCTGATCTATGGCTTACATCTTGTGACCTCCATTGTCATCTCTTGCCAAAATCATTGCTCTCCCCCACAAATCATGATTTTTTAATTCGGGGTCCATTGGCCCCCTAAAAGGCATGCCCAAAATTTTTAAAACTTGGCCATTCTTCCCTTTGGCACTTCCCAACTTTGCACCTTGACCGTCCGACGTCCAAATTGAGTGATTTTCGAAAAATCTTCCATGATCGACTTGATATCCCGAACGGTCAAGAAGTTGCATCTATTCAATCCCGCGATCAAAAGAATTATAAAAAATCCACAACATTGCAACGGTCAAAGCTTTATTTCCGTCTTCCTTTATCTCTAAAATTTTCAGATCTTTAGGTTTCACCTTTTTGGGCTTTGAATTCCCGTCTAAAATTTGCACATCTCCACTCCTAATCCACACTTTATAGGGCTTTAAAAACTGCTCTCATTAGTGACCACAGGATAGGGTGACTCAGCCCATCGAATCCCATGTACCGATCTGTGTAAACAACAACCAAGGAAAGTATCAAGCTGCAACAAAAAATATACTCAACAAAGCATAACAACATCTCTCATCATACCCCCTGACAAAATCAAGGCATGAAAATCCACAACGGATATGCCCAACATAATCTGACAAAAATCTAGAGTGAGTCGCTAACCAAGTGCTCTAACACGGATGGGCTAAAAAACCCATCAAAGAGGCCATCCTAATGGTGGTATGAACTACCTGCCTAACTTAGGACAACTAGACCAGGACCTCCTACTAGGCGAGGACTCCTATAGCTTGGTCATCATATTATTTGTGTACCACATTTCCTTCCAAGGTTTCATACTCGGGCATGTAAAAAGGAGGGAGCTGAGTGTAGAGTGACCCAAGGAGAATAGAGCATCGGCCTCAAGTCCTGACTTGGTACCCAAGAACCTGCCAAGTTCTCACGAGGCGAAACTTAATCATTTTCTATTTTTCTCACTTTTATTTTTGCTCCAACCTTCCTTAGTTCTTTATTTTGGCTAGCTACTACCCCTAGGAAGATAAGGCATCGGCCCTGGGTTGACTTGTCCCCAGGAACCTACCAGGCCTTTGCAAGGCGATAATCAACTTCTTGTAGGAATTTTCTTCCTTTCTCTTTTCCTTTTCTTATGGCGGGGTTAGAATCCCTTTTTACACATCTCTATACTTTTTTATCTTTAGATATATTCAGAACTTACTTTTTCATTTCTTTAATATTTTGGCAAGCTTCTCTCACTGACTCACACTAGCAGGGACTCCTAAGACAACTATCTAGCAAGCAGGAAGGACACGGTCACAAGGATCACCCTCTAACACAGGTCTTTATTGTCTAACAGTGTCATAACAAGAGGTAGACAACTACTCAAATCTTCCCAAATATATGTAACCAAACCCTAGGACTTCATGCCTTGATAGCTGATCCCCACAAAAGAAAATAACCCCCACATACACATATAACACTATTAGATGAAGGGAAAAGCTCAGAAAGGGGACGATACCATCTAGAATGGCCACAAGAAGCTCCATTGCAAGCAGAGACTTCTTTCAGGTACTTTGTGCAACCTGTGTGATGCAACCACTAAAATAGAGAACCATTAAATGTACCTGCACTAAACAAACATATAGCCCTCTTGGCCTAAAGAGATATAACATTTTACAATCAATAGAACGGCCCCTCTTGGCCTAATGAAATAAACCATTAGAACCCAACTGAAATGGCCCTCTTAGCCATATGAAGTAAAACATTTTGCTACCATTTAGCACAGCATGCTGTGGAGACAATCCCTTGGTCCTAATGTTACTCTACTAAAGCACAAAACTAACCAAGGATAAGGCCTCTTAGACCCTACATTAAGTGCATCAGGTTATTGGCTAACCCCCCTGTGTAAATAGCAAGGTGTGTTTGATGAAAATGATGATACACAAGCCTATGCGACCATGACAGAGTAGGAAGGTGCTCACTTGCTACTTGACTCATAACCCAAACTAACCATTGGTAGCCGAAATATGAGGTGCCAATAAGAAGACCCCAAATTAGTCCAGGGATAATACTAGGAGGTGTTGACGTATTTGCAATCACACCTAATGTAGCATCTTTGTACGAGGCAGTTAAGGCTGAAGACATGCAGGCTGCAGGAATCCCATATGCATAGAGAGGGAAAATTGCTACCCACACTACAACATATACATGCTATAACAACGTTTATAACGATGTTTTCTTTATATATGAAAAATATCCCCGTCGTCGCTATTAGCGTCGCTATTTGCCTCGCTAATTTTGTCACTATTAGCATCGCTATACCGACGAAATTAGCGACGGTTTTACAGAGGAATTTCCGATGCTAATACCGATGATTGCAGAATTATTTTCCGACGCTGATACCGACGATTGCAGAAAATAAATTTTTTTTGTGGCAGAGCTGCAGATGCAGCCCTGCCACAGTTAGAGCCACACAGGGCTAAGAGACAATTCCTACTGTCAAAGAAGTTAGACAATTGATCCCAAATAATAACAAGACTTTGCAAACAAGTACTTTCATGACATTAATTAACACAAATGTGCACTGCATTGATAAAGAAAATAACATAACTTAAATTGAGAAGTGTTACTCCGACAAAGCAAATATGGAGTCATGCTACAACATAGAAGTCCGAATCATATACACTTAGCTATTACATATGGAGGATAGAGCCCATAAGGCCTTACATAATACAAGATGGGGAGTAATCCTATGTAGCCTAATCTGCTCTCTACGACTCATCCGCATCAGAAAACTCCTCTCGCTGTAGTGGCATATCAAAGGGAGTCTGCAACAGCAAATACATATATAATTGTGAGTACCAAATACAAACTGACATATAATGACAGATTTCTCAAATTAGGAATGATATTTATTACTACTTACCGGTCCTCGGCGAGCATAGAGCTTCTCGATCAGGGCACTCAAGCCATGCTTCTCCTCGTATGTCACCTCTAGTGCAATCGGGTCGTGATTCGTAAAACCTTGCTGTGGCACACAAACATTGAAAAACAACGTACTTGAGATTCATGTTCGAAATACATACATCAACATGAATGTCATTAAATTAGAGTACTCTATCCTATTAATACTTACGAAATCTTCTAGGAATGTTGCGTGGCCGCCGCTACCAAGGTGATGCACCGATCCTATGTCCAAGCATGCCTTTGCTGCGTCCTTCTGCTACTTCCACTTGTGTGGAGTGGATGTCGCCTCATCCTGGAGATTACTCCAGTCCTCTGTATCTAGCCACTCCGGCTTCGATTTTCCCTGCTTGACTGCTTCGTGTGCATCAGACCGCCTATGCGACTGATAGTCACGCATACGCGTCATCATCCACCCTCTCGAAAATCTATAATTGCTAGAGGGATGAGGGAACTCTCGATACAATGTATCGATTATGTACTCCTTATTGCTGGCATTTGGGATCTCCTTTCACTTGTCTGTAATGTTGTGCCGAAATACTTATTGGCACAACTCATGCATCCTAGAGATGACAGCTTTTCCATCATGATTCATGTATAAATGGCCAGAGGCCTTATCTATGAGATACGAGTAACCTGCAAGATTTTGCAAAGGAGTACTTTCATGACATTAATACAAATGTGTCAAACACAACTTGAATTGATAAGTGCTACTATGAAAAAGGATGCGAAAATACATACCTGAAGGAGTGGGTTTCGTGTACTTCTTGTCGGCCCTGGGAGTGATCGGTGGGGTGCATGAAGGAGTGGGAGCAGTAGACGTCTGCCCGCCACTGCCAGTGAAAGACGGTGTCAACTCCCTGGTGGCAGTGTGAATGGGAGAGACTGCATCTGTATCCCCACAACAGGAGCTACCTCCTCCTCGACTATGTGACTCTAAAGCAAAGCGAGACCTGCAACTACGTCTACTGGAGACCAAAGCATCGGACCGTCTAGAGTCTGCCGATCGTGCTGAGGTGGAACGGGAAAGCTGTGCATCGGCTCTATCTCTGACCCTTGCTAGCTGCTCCGGTGAGAAACATGCTAGCATCGCGTCAATGTCGTCAACTGTAAAATTGCGACTCATCCTGCCGTCCGTGCCCAAATCCTAAACCTGCACATACAAGGAAAAATAATAATATTAGATAATGAATTGCAAGAAATAATAAAACTAAGACTTAATTTGCAAGTCTTCATTTTAAAATAATAATAAAAATTAGATAATACAAAACACCATACTCCAAAAACATGCAAACTGTCCTAACCGATTTGCAAAAAGTGGCATTGTTGTAGTGGGTGGAACGTTTTGATCGAGTCACTTTTGTTTAGGGATCCACAATCTCATCTTGACATAGCTCAATATACACCGGGAGATCTATACAAAATTCTCCACAAAATGAGGACTCTGCTTCATTTTCAAAAAACCCATCCTCTATCTCCTCTATCTCCATAGGTGAGATGTCTTGGTCCTCCATGCGGTTCATCCTAGTTTCTTGTATGCCTTCTGTCATTGCCGCTATTAAAGGTGTCTCTTCTACGATCCGTATGGGGATTCTGGCAAACACAGGGATACTCTTAGATGTCATGGGAATGACATACCACCATTGAGGTTGTTGCGGATTAGGGAAAAAGATGACCTGATCCATATTACGATTAGCATAAAAGTCCACTTTGAGATTGCTAAAGCGCGTCGAGTATTAGGAACTCTTACCTACTCATAGTGATTTGGCAAAACAAATGTATCACTCAAATCGGTCCACTTCTTCGTCGAGTCAATCTCAACAAAGCCACTTGGTCCTCGCCGAACAATTGCACCTGCTTCTTCGAGAGTAACCTTGAACCATTGCACATCAAATATGGTCACGGAGAAACTTCGATAGTCCATTGCAAGGATACTCTGTAAACATCCGAAATACTCCATCTCTACAACTACACAGTTTGGATCTGTGGCATGTCGTCAGCTTTCTTGCTCAAACATTGCCATGACTCCACAGCCCATTGTCGAGCGTAACTTGTCGATGTGCTCTACTCTGAAATGTCATCCACGTGACCATGCTGTACTATGGACCTTATACTGGGAGAAGAACAAGTATATTAGTTGCGATTTGCAGTATAGATTGTAATTTCTTGGGATTGCATACCTTGGGATTGCATCCATACCTTGGGATTGCATCCACATGAGAAGTCCCACTCTTCTTCAGTAACTGTTTCTCCATCTTGAGATGCTTTGGTTAGGGCCTCATGTAGCCATCTAGTGGACATGAGTAGAGGCATCTCCTCTAAGCCCTTCGGATATCGAATGGGCCGTTGCCACGTACTCCGCCGTCGAAAGTCAGATCTTGCAGACTCTCGCTCAGCTTGAGCATCCTCATACCATTGCAGCCACTTCTCCATCGTAGCGCTATGTAGCATACAAAATCGATTCACCTTGGACTCCATGGATGCATCCATTTTCTTCTCTATTCCATTTCCCACTAGGACATTTCCATTCAGACGATCATCCTCCTTAAGTGACCATATCAATCCTTTGTCCCGGTCCACAGTGGACAACCACTCAGAAATGTACACCAAGGTCTCAAACACTAACCAACCTTCAACCATGCTACACTTAGGACGAGCCCATTGTTGCACAAATCCCTTTAAGGTCTTCATGAACCGTTCAAGAAAAAACATCCGTCAACTATGGACTCGACCTACAACTTGCAATTCATCTACAATATGCACTAGAAGATGGGTGAGCATGCTAGTGGGAAGATACTTCTCCAAAAGACAAGTAGTCTCTACTGCCATGCATTTCGCGGATTCAATCGATGATGTGCGAATCTCTTTTTGGGAGACAAACTGAACCAACTCGGACAATTTGTAAATGGCTGTCTGTACCTCCGATATCAAAGACCCCACGATTGTGATCGGCAATACGAACTGTGAAAACCATGTAATTAATATTATGTATAAACAAATGGAGATTCTGAAATCTAATATTCAAAATCATGCCATATGCAGCCTCATACCATAGATACTTGACACATCTTATGCCAATCATGGGATTTGAGCCCTGTCAGTTGGTCATCCTTTGTGAATGCTGTCTTGAGAGAACGCATTAGGCCAGTCGGCATGCGAAAGGACTTGATGTTTTCCTTTACTCGTCGCACTTCATTGCCAAACAAAACCCAAGGAGCGCGCGGCAATTGCACTCAACCGTTGACGCCACTTTTACAGGCCAATATGATTCCATCTTTCCCATTGCTTTCAAATCCATCCTCGCTCCTAGTATGTCTCGCTGCCCAGTGAGGTGGTCCCATAGCAAGCTACCCACATTCTTAAAAATGTGCATGGGATCTAAAAGGTGGTTAATTTTCAGTTTCTCCCAATAAGTCAGCTCATAGAAAATTGAGAAGCATCGCATTCCACTGGGAAGTGAGTCTTGGTCCACCATCCTGTGATCAAAACAGCTTAGTGCGTTCATTCTCGCAGGAGGGCAACCAAGAAATCCTTCTCTCATGACATGACCCTCTGGCAAAAAAGCCTGATGTCCCAAATACCATCTTCTTCATAGATTTTGGCATACGAGAATCCAACCTTGGTCCACAAGAGGACATGCATGGTAACCTGACGTGACTAGCCCTGCAGAACACACATGTACAATGAGGCATGTCATAACACCAACATCGCTCAAAGAAAACTAGCAAAATAAGAAAACACACTTTACCAGAGCATTCTCCATAACCTGGAAAGTCATGCATGGTCCACATAAGAATTGCCCTTATAGTTGCGGATTGCCTACCAATATGTTTGCTCATGTCCTCCACTAAAATTCTCTCCCACAACTCCTTTAGCTCATCAATCAGTGGAGAGAGGTAGACATCCATATTCTTGACTTTGTATCGTCCAGGCACAAGCAAGCTAAGCAAAAGGTGTCCTTTCTTGGTGGAAAGCCATGGTGGTATATTGTAGTTAACAAGGACCACGAGCCATACACTATAGGAGGTGGAACGTAAACCAAAAGGATTTACCCCATCCATGGCAAGACCGAATCATAGATTCCTCGCCTCCTTTGCAAAGTCAGGGAAAGTCTCGTCAATGTGATGCCATGCTTCTGAGTTAGCTGGTGTACGCTATACACCATCAGTGGATCGATTTTCTACATGCCATGTAGTCAAATTTGCAAAACTCTTGGTCCGAAAAATGTGACGAACACACGGTATCAACGAAAAGTGCCTCAAAACCTTCTACGAAACAGTCTGTCCTTGCAAGTCATTTCGATACCTGTCCACACCGCACTTGGGACATGTGGCCAATAATTAAAAATCTCCTCGGAAGAGAACACAATCATTGGGGCAAGCATGAATGCAATTATAATCCATGGCTTGCTTTCGCAGCACTTGTCTTGCATCATCACGAGACTCAGGCATCGTGTTTTGGGTAGGCAAAATGTAAGATTTCAACGTTCTACAAATTGCAATGAAGCACGTTATTAGAGTACTACATAGCACATTTTAATGGCTTTCAATAAAGAATCATACACATCATAATATACATGAATAGCTCTGTCACACTCGCATCGCTCCATCCATACTTTGTTTGTATGCTCAACAATGCAAGAAGTGTCTTCAAATGGGATACCCGACTCCCATCATACAATGGAATGGTAGCCTCCGCAATTAAAGGATCTTGGGATTCCGAGTCCGTCGGAAGCAATGATTCGATCATGTCCTCTAGCTCGGGCTCCAAAAAAGCAAGAGGATCGTCCATGTCTCCAGCATTCTCACCCATAGAAGGGGGTTGAGAGTTATCACCTTCTATGAGACAGTTAGTTATCTCGGACGGCATTTGTATAAAGCGCGGATGAACCCGTCTTACTGGACACAAGAGATCTGCGGACTGCAATGTATCGACATGGCCCTGACCCTGTAAAGGACGTTAAGGAGCTAACTTCTAAGATAACCCCAAACTGTTATACTTAAATCAATTACATGTCATATAGTAATGAGAGAGAACTTACCGCAATCTCGTAATTCAAGACTGCTTGGTCGATTATCTGAACTCAAAACTCTCCATACCGTTGCACATGCTCTATGGACAAACGACGTTTCCGACGAATGGCCAATTTGCATTGCGTGCATGGACAGGGGGCACGTTGATTGAGCCAAGCCTCACGATCACCACCATGTTGGTTGTGAGTGCTAGACATCTTGACTGCGATGTAATGGAATGATAATTTAATAACGATTCTATATTGTATATTGGGACCACAAAATTTGTAAGTTCTTTTTTACAATTCATTTTATAGTAAACCTTACTTTTTCTTGAACATTGATGATTGGATTTTCATAGTGCCTCTAAGATATGGCCTACTAGCACAATAGGCCTAGTATGGGAATCTTTACATGTTGTTTTGTTGATAATGTAGTTTTATTAGAACATTTTGATAAAATATTTACATGACCATTGGGAGGGTGAGACATGTATAACCAATTGCTACGTCAAAAGTGAGCCCAAAGAAGCATCAAGCCATGGCTTTTAATTTCCTAGAGAATAGCTCAAAGATCTAGTGCCTAGACTTTAGGGCTTTCATGACACTCAAATTTCATCTACTAGCACTGAGACACAATTAGCAAGGGGAACACTCCACAGCTTCCACTAAATACTAATTCATTCCTTCTCTTCCAAATAAACTTGAGAGTGATTGTTGTAAAAAATTGGGTTAATTAGCTTCCAAGAAGAATCATTCAAAGAGCTTTGATCACCAAAAAGGGAACAAATCATCCCAAATTTGACCTTAGGTTAGCATTCTTAAGAATTTTTCTTATCTTTTACTAGGGAGGGCATACCATTAGGCAATCCCAAAATAAGTTCTTCTTGTCTTCTTCACGTATTTTGCAAAATACATAAAGGGAAGAGATCATGAATCTCTTAGCCAACCTTGCCTTTAGTAGGAGTTTCTTAGTTAGGAGTTTTCATAGACTAAAGAAGTTCATCCTAAAGGAGGGCATGACTTTCTAAATCCACTTTAGCCTAGGATGCCATGTTGCAACTTTGGCATGGGAACAATACCTCCATTTATTACATAGATTGAATGGTACTTAGCTAATTTCTTACTTGTGGTGGGCTAACCACTCAAATAACTAACCAAGGTTATCTCCCATCCATTTGATTCTTCACTTGGAAGTAAATTCTGCTAGCCTTGTTGGAGAACAGCTCAAGGAGGCTAGCTCCACCTTTGGCTTTGTCAACATTAAGAAGGTCCCAACTCAATTGATAAGCCTTTTCTTTTCATATATTTAGCAAACAAAGTACCTAAGATCCTTCTCCACCAGCTTCCAAGATGACTTGTTGAAATAGAAGAGGGATGCCATATAGACAATTGAAGAGGTTAAAATGATTTTGATTACAGTTGTCTTCCCAACAAGAGACATAAGCACCGAGCAACTTGTCAACTTTGGTCTTGATTTTTTCAAAGTATCATTGGAACCTTTGTTTAGAGATGAGGCCCAGTCCTGTAGGTGCAAGAGGATATCTTATTATTTCCTAATTTCTAATAATCCTAAAGCCATATCTTAGCATCTAGTGTCAAGAGGGTCTCCCCAAGAGAGAAGCATGAATTTAGTTTTGGCCTAATTTATGACAAAGTTGAGAGTTTAGTAAACTTGGAGAAGATTTTCATCAACTTATTGATAGTGGACTACTTAGCAATAACTTTTGAGGCACTCTTGTTTGTGAACAAATGAGGTGCATTAGAGTATCCTTCTTTACAATGCCTTCCTACAATTTCAAGTTAATCTTGTGTAACAGGGGGTTAGTAACTAGGGCAAAGATTAGGGGGCCCACAGGACATCCTTGGTGAATCAATCTTCTTAAAGGGAAGGGGCTAGAAAAGCTAGCATTAAAGCTAACACATGAAAAAGCATTGGTAAACAATAAGTTGATCAAACTTACAAAATATGGTTTGAATTTGAAGGCACAAGAGTTCTACAATGGATGGTCCAATTCACCCAATCATATGCTTTGTTGAGGTTTACCTTGACCAAAATAGAGTCACAAATATGCCTTAAAGGCTAAGTCAATTGAGAAGAGTAGGTTAAGGAAAATATCTTATATCCTTTTTCATGTACAAAGCCATATTGCTTCAAGTGGACTATCTTGAGACTATCCTTCCCATGAGAAATTTTATCCTCATTGCTAAATCTATAGACATTACCTTATAACAATAAATAAGCATTGTTAAAGGGCACCAATTGGATACCTTAGTTTGAATCAAGGACTTTAGGGTGAGCTTGATCATTAGACCATTTCTTCTCAAGGCATTCACCATGTCCATCAATTTTACTCCACATGCATTCCACATTTTTTGGAATAGTTTTCATAAGGAGGCCATCAAGGCCTAGAGATTTTGTAACCTTCATCTTCATTATTGTGAAATGAACTTCCTCCAAAGTGAAGTGCCCATCAAGTGTGAGTGCTTAAGAGGATGGGATAGGGATCACTAAACCCTTTAGGAAATGATTTAGTTAGATATCATAATCTTGAATCATCTCACACTTAGACCCGATAATGAAAGAGAGATGCTTCACAAAGACCTGAGTAATGGAGAAATTTTTAGAGCATAGATACCCATCATCATCTTCTATCATAGTGATTGTTTCCTTTTTCTATTTCCCCTTCATAGAATTGAAGAAGAAGGAATTAGATGCATCCCCTAGTGATACCTAGTGGCTTCTAAGAAGCACTTTAGTTGTTTGCACTCCATAATCTTCTTGCCCCTTCATATGGTGCTCTAGGTCCCTAAGTGGTATTTGGAGGATGGGGTCATTTGAGTACTTTGAGAGGGTGCTAAGAAGTGATCTTTTGACTCAAGCCATAGTATTTGCATCGTGCCTTGTCCAGGTCACAAGGTTCCTACCATTTTCCTCAGAGACCCTTATCACCACATCCAAACATTTTTGCAAAATATTCTCTAAGGAAATTGTTTTATCCCTAGCTTGGGACCAAGCTTTAGTCATCTTCTTCAAGAATCCTCTGTCTATGCTAAAGGAAGTATTGATCCTCAATGGTGGTTGGATTAAGAAGTAAATCTCGTATTATAGTAAAAATATCTATATTATAAGCCCCGCAATCTCTTGGAAAGAACCAAACCTCTCGTGGTGGGACCCATAGCATGGCATTTTTAAAGATGTTTAGAATTGGAATATGATTAGAGGAGATCTAAGTAAGAGGACAATATGACACAGCCACTAAGCAGCCAAGCCCCCTATGAGAGGCATAAAATCTATTGAGCCTCCATGCCCACCACATGGACCCAAATTTGTGCTTGTCATGCGATGCGAAAGGAATGTTAGGGTTTCCCTTTTGTCAATATTGCTAAACTTTGAGTTCACGTGCTTGGTAGAAGTCTTCCCATGCCTCTTTCTCTTCATCAACCATGCAAGCCAAACCATGCAAGTAGTTTGTAGGAAGGGACTTCACCATCCAGTCTCCTATCAATAAGGCAAGGTGCTACTATGTGTGGGCAAGAAGAAGATACCACTGCTTAGCTATTTCTATAGAGATGTTGGAGGTGAAAATTGATGTGAGGAGCATGGACCCATCCCAAACCCAAGCCCTAGTGGCCACCACACCACCATAACCTAGCTTCCAGGCAAGCACTAGATTGAGCTCATCCTTAACCAACAATATTGTGCCTCCCTTTCTCTACCTTAGGGGTCATGAAAGACCTTGATCTTGGGCACTACCAAGGCATTATATGCTCATTCATCCAATTTAACCTCCTACAATGCAACCACATAGGATTTATTTCTACATATAATTCCAAAGTAAATCTACCTACATAGGTTAGAACCAAAACCACAAACATTCTAAGAAATAACTTTAAGCTCTAGTATGCTCCTCCCTTTTGTAGCACAATGCATCCTTCGAGGAATTCATGACCCCTAATGGGGGCATAGTAGTTTTGATCCATAAGTGGAGTTTGGGTGAGTTTCTTGAAAGAGGCTTTGCGGACATTCTTACCTCATAATCCCTTCTTTTTCTAAACCATTTATTGGAGATTTCCCTTGTTGGAGCTAGCTTTAATAGGCTTTGATTTTTTTGGCACATGTTTTTGCAGTGAGTTCTTGCTTGTGTTGTCATCTTTAGTATGTAGTATGGAAGAAGATGCTTCCTATGCCAAAGGCTCTTTTTTCTTTCCTCTATCACTATCTTTTTATTGTTATGCAAGGCTACTACAACCTACAACTAGCTAGAGCTTTCATCCTTCTTGAAAAAGAAATACTCATCGTTTGGATAATCATAAGATGTATGAGTCATAAGGGTGCTCTAGAACCATCCCTTGCACATATTGTTGTTGTTACCACTTATTGTTGAGGTGGTAACTCTGACATCATTAGCCCTTTAATGCCACACTTGTCAACTTGACTTGCATGTAGGTAGGCTTGACTAAGAGGCAAAGGACCAATGAGATATCATGTGAGTATCCCTCTATGAAATTGGACTATAAGCAAGCATTGAGCTCAAGTGATGTGGATTTGCCAAAAGTTGAATAGTCATTTTGCTTTGACTAGGTGAGACACAAGGAATGCAAGGCTAAAGTACTCAAAGGGACTAAGGTATATAAAGCTTTTGCCACACTATCTTTGGAAAAAATCAAGCAAAGTATACCATCTCACATCACGTTTCTTCCTCTAATCCTTGGGATGACCCCCTCTTGAAGAGGAATTTGTGAGATGATTTGAGGTCACCTACCAGGGAAAAGCCACACTCATCTAGTTTTGTCTCATGGAGAATGGCTTTTACCTCATGCTAATAGCCTTTGATGCAGAGTGGGATTAGTTGTTGGGTTCTTAGGTTTATTACAAAGGTTACTTGGTATATGGGCTACCTTGGTCTTATTCATTTACTCTTGATGGGGTACTTCTTTGTGAATGCCCCAATCGGATCACCCCCTTAGATCTCCCACCCTAGCTTGTTGGAGAAGTTATAACCATTGCATGCTCACTCGAAAAGGTTTTGTATGTGCTTGGTGTCACAACATCATGAGGTCTTCTCAAGAGTGAACATCACATTTGTATTTTGTGGGATTAGCACAACAAGTCCCCCCAAAGTTTCTCCAACTTTAGAACTCCTTAGGCATAGAGATCATCCTTACCATCAAGTTTTCCCCATTCTCAAATTCCTGGTACTACTGTCACAATAGTGTTCACATTGCCAACTCATAGCCCTATCTTCAGGAACCATTAGTGGCTACTAGCCAATGGGCCTAGTCTTCTGTGAACGGATGATTCCCAAACAAGGCATCTTTTTTATATTCATTATTTCTTTGAAGTGTGCTACTTTTACCCAATTACCTTAAAGCCTTCTTTCGTAAACTCTAAGCATTCAAGAACGAGTGCTTTACAATTTCTTCATTTCTCATACACCAAGAAAAAAGTGGGAAGACATCCACCCTACTCTTTGTTTTATCATTGGTTTCAAATTGTGATAATTTTCCAATCATATTTACTTTTCATAGAACGTGTACTAGCCCAAACTTTCTTAGATCTATGCTTCCAAATTCTTGGATTTGATGAAGGGAAGGCTTATTCTCCATTTCTACCACACCTTTAGAAACCATATATTTCTCAATTTACAAAATTCTCTTCTCCTCCTACAATTCCACAATGGTTAATTTGAAGTTAAAATAGACTATTTAAGAAGGTGATCACTTAATTCTCATAGAAGTGGACCAAAATGCCTATTTCATTTACAAAACATTATTAGACTACTTAGCATCCTCTTTGGACAATCCAACCAATTTTCAATCTTTTCCAAATCCCAAAACTCTTGGATTTGACTATTTGGATGCCAAATCCATTGCCTTAGAAATTTATGATTTGATATAGAAAGCCATATATTGAGTTGACTAGGACTAGGGAATTGGGAAAGTGAAATATCTTGGAGAAGTATAGGATCTCTGAAATGATACAAGGGCTCTCACCTCAAGATTAATGAATGATTATTTCCTAAGATTTTTTTTTTTTGCACAACTTTGGAATTTGGGACTTTCATCACTACACTTCTTGCTAGTAAGTCATCCTCCTACCCAACATTAGACCATCATTAGAAATTAGTAGGCTTCCTAACATGGTGGAGTGAGAGCTAAAATATGGGCATCATATAATCTATGACAAAAGCTACTACTAGCAATGATAGTACTATATAATTGATGTGTAGTGATTGAGCATCATTTAAACAATGATGAGTTTGGTATATATATGGCATAATTTTAATGTTGCTTCATGTGCCACTTAAATAAGTTAATTGAATTATGTAAATAACTAGATAAGCAAATTGGTTTTATTTTCTTATGAAATATCCTTGACTTAAGGGATGTTTATTTAAAATATTCCAACAAAGTTTCTCATAGCCTTGTTGTAGTTCCCATTGTATTTCTCAGTTTTTACAATCAATACTCCATCCTTCCAAAGGTATCTTTGAGATAAGCTATCTCCCTATCTCTCTCTTTCTCTCAGCCTATCTAAATTAGATAGAGATGTTTTGGTGTGTGGAGAGGAGAAAGATGCTAGTTGCTTACACACACATGAAAGTTTCAATCAAAGCCCAAAAGCATCCTCAAGATTTGTCGAAGGTAAGTATCTTGCAATGTTGGTGACTCCCTTTTATACAAAATTATTAAACTTAGTTGAAATGCAAGGAGTAAGTTCTATTCCTTAAAAGGATGTGTATATGTGTATGGAGCATGTGTAGCTTAGATGTAGGTGTAGGCTAGGCTAGGTTTTCATATGATAATCATACGGTTAGTTGTATAATGAGAAATCAACATTCTTATACAATGAAAATAAAATCTCTTTATAACTATATAATATTTAAAGTCTCTAGCCACAATAAGCGAAACATAGTGTATGGGGTTGTGCCTACACTCACTCCAAAATGAACTTGAAATCTACAACTTTCAAGAGGAAAACTCTACACCAAAATCTATTCCTTAGGAATATTGAACACAAAGAAACTCTCTGCTTTAAATTAAATTTCTCTTTTGTGCTTAATATAATCATAACCTAGAAACATGAAACTCTCAACCCAAGGCCTACACAACAATAGCATCGGCATCACAATCCTTTGCAATTCCAAAGCTACTGGAAAAGCAAAACCTCTCAAACAATTCTTCAACAATACTTCAACCCCAAAGTCATGTTAGAATCTACTACAATCAACCTTTTAATACATTGAATGGTCCTCGTGTTTTTGTGTGCATGCATTTTTTTAGGGCTCTCAAAATTATCTAAAGTCTTATGGAATAGTAGATTCTTTTAGGAAATGTTGCATTTCTCTTTTCTTGTAGTTTATGAAACATTTGCAATGTTCCTAAATGGAAAGAAGGGTTTTACCTAGAGATCTAGATACCTATTCTAGGTTTTTTGCAAGGTGAAAGACTATGATTCTTGCATAGTACTACAACAAAATAGAAGTTTAGATGCAATTACCAATGAACATATATAATCCGGTGTGTAAAATCACATTAAATCACTCACATAGGCACATACTTGTGCATGTATGGTTAACCTAATTATGCACTACCACTCATGTACCTATTAGTGCACCTATACAAGAATTACAACCATGGACCCTTACCTAGAAAAAGAGAGGAGCTTATAAGGCTATCAAGGACGAGCAATGTGTCTTGTCTAGACACTAAAGAACCATACTACGCATGAATAGCCCCTCCACATTTGCATGATATCCTTGGAACATATTAAACACTTCCACCAATGTACTATGTGTACTTGCATGCATAGTATCTAGACCAAGTACATAGCACATTGCACATTTACACTAGGATACATCTAGTGTAGATCACTTATTGTTCATTCATATTAGCACGCTCTATCTTGTGTTAGTTCCATCTCTTCATCCTCCTAGCAAACCTATGTATCTATCAACACATTTAGATGCTCTAATAATTAGTTGCGATGAATATTAGCACACCCCAATGGATGAAACCTGGGGCCTACATGTGTTAATGTACCCTCATGTAATCATAATGTTCCACCTTTAGCATGTAAGTATACTAGCATAATAGACACAATGAATAGAAAAGGCAAGTGCATTAATCAAGAAATGGGGACTCTCAAGAGAAAAACAAACTTGATAGAACATTTTTTTAATACAAAAGAATAACAAACCATTCCCAACTTAATGCAACCATGATTGTTCAAAAAGCTAAGGTATTGTACTTTTCATACATTGCTTGATGAAAGGAAAAATCTTATTTGCACATTGATCACAAGACCAAGTCAAATTGTAATAAGGAAACTATGCTTGCTCAATATTCAAGGATCTAAACAAAGATCGAAGACACAAAAAAGAAAGAAAGAAGGTAGCTGAAAAAGAGATACCTAGGACTTTAAAAGTCCATGATGTAGGTGCATGCGCTTGTGTAGTGGTGGACATGACCTTCCAACACCTATAGCAAGTAGAGACCTAAGTCCTAGCATATTCATAGACATTGAAAATACTCCTATCCATGTCCAAATTGATCCAGTGTCATCTAATTAGTCCACCTATAAGTGAGACAAAACCACGATGATGACACCAACCATAATGGACAATACTAAGGGCTTAAGAGATGCCTCATATGACTTCTAGGCTTCAGTCTCAACAGTTTTGATGTCTGCATGATGACACCTAAAGCTATGAAAAGGATACCTTGAGAGTTGTAAGGCTAGGAGATAAAAACTCTCAATTGCATCTACTAAACCTTAACAATGACACTAGACACCAACTTGTGACTATGTAAGGCTAAATGGAAATCATTTTAAGAATGCTATTGAATGTAGGAGCAATGAGCTCATGACAAGATTTTCTCTTTAATATCATGCAATAATGCCCATTCAACCATTCAAGCATGATGCAAGTAGGGATATACATTGTACAAACTACCATAACTATAATGCATAACACTCTAGGCATTAGAGACTAGGCAAAATTTCCCTTAATTGCAAAGTACCTAATAAGTATAGCAGCAATGGTGACCCTTACAACTTTATTGAGCAATTCGAACAAGTTTGTGAGGCCAATAATCTTCTTGGTGATGTTAGGAGAAAACCTTCAGACTTTGCTTAAGAGAGAAGGAACAAGCCTAATTCAGTGGTCTTGATGCTATTGAGAATGCCTCCTTTATATACTGCTTGAGGACCTTTTAATTAAATGATTTATTGAAATTGACTACAAGGATAACCTCATTGCTCGACTCATGAATATCAAGCACTCAAAGAATGAGAGGATGAGAGATTATATGTAGCGTGCCGCACAATCTTTCCTTAGTGGTACATTCTTAGTAGCCCATCAAGAGATATCCTAGGAAGCGTTGTTCGGGATTTTGATAAAACCCTCCAAGTTTTCTAACCAAGCTTGCTTGAGTATACCCCATAGTGGAAGTTCTGGCCGCTCCCACAAGGATTGACCTGAGTTTTTCTTGTCAAATCTATTACTAGCAGCTAATTAGTATCAACCGAATCTAAAGTGATGCAAGTCACGCTTTGTGGTTTCTAATGGTCCATCAAGTGGGATTTTTATTCCTTCTTAGGAAAGCTCTCGGCTTACTGAGACCACCCAACCATAGGTCTGGATCTGTCGAGGATACATTATACCTAATCTTCTAACATGTTTGTTTCCAAGACAAATCTTCTCTTTCCAAAAATTAATAACATTGGGACAAATTAGCATAAGTGGCAATACTTAATAACATCGAGACAAATTAGCATAAGTGTCGATACCTTCCAATAGTCTTCCTAGATTTTCTCTTCCTTGAGGATTAATTTGGATTTAATTTAAGCAAGAATTTCATACTTGAGGATAACTCCCTTGGAGTTTCACGGGTCTTTGCCCTGCAATAAAAGAAAATCTTGGTTAGTTTAATTACAAACAATATCATTTGGCAAATGCATCTCAAGGGCTCTTATATACGAATGATTAGCATTCGTGATTACCCATCAAAGATTTTGTTTGATAAAAAAAAATCAAAATAATTAAATCTTTTAGGGACACAGTACCTTCCTTGTACTTGTTTAGGTTCATCTTGTACAGACCCAAGTTACCCCTTGGAATTCGTGGTTAAAAATTCCTCAAAGAAATTATATACAGGAAATTTTACGCATGTAGCTTCTATTGCCATTTCATGGGATAAAGACCTTTTAGCTATTTTTATTTAAGAAAAATAGTACTTGAGAATCCATGACGGGTGCTTGGTTGATTGTATCTGTGGCTTTGTTTGTAATCCCCGTACCTCACCATTTTGTTTGTAGTAATTATGTCCACAACATTATTGGCAGCTCCTGCTCCCATGACCTTCATAGCTTTCTTCTTCGAGGCCATGATCTTTAATTGTAAGATCCCAAACAGGGAAATTTGATGAAGGAGCTTGGGGGTAATTAGATTCATGAAATTATGATTAACAGGGGGGAGGGAAAGTTGATGACAAAGAATTTTAAGAAATCAAGAAGAGTCTTGATTCCACAGGGAAATATGATAGAAGGGATGGAGGAATTGAATTCAAGAGCTCACGGAGTATCCTTCTTAACTTCTTGACGAGAAATTCACATGCTCATGCTTATCTTGCCCCACTTCCTCTTGCTTTATACTCCTAAGAAGGACCTCTCCTCTCTTCCTATGACTGCTCTAATCAATGGCTCTCCATGTCTCTTATTTATAGCTAAATTGGAGAAGAAGGGTTGTGGCTAAGAAGAAGATCTCTTTATGGAGAGGATCTTGGAAAAATCAGAAATCTAAAGCTTCCAAGATGCAATCTAACGCTAGCGATTTGATCTTTGAGGTCCATAGAGGTTGCCAAAGATGCCACAAATTATTCGTCTAGCTGTCAGATGATCTTGCTTCATCCAAGCCTCTCATCAAATTGAAAATGGGGGGAGATTTCTGGAGATTTGAGCTGAATTCAGGTCTTTTGGTACAGAATTGGAGATGCAAAATTGGGGGGGGGGGGAATATTGCATCGTTTTTTTTAAGAAAAAGGGGGGTGTCTGGATCCTCTCTTCGTTCTATTTTATCAAGCTTTTTTAAGCTTTAAGGTTTAAAGGTTTTGTGATTTATCTCTACTTACCAAGTTTTAAATGTGTGTAGTCAAATTTGACTTATGGCTCCTAACTCTCATTCATGCAGTCCCTTCTATGATGGATGGCTACAGTAATGTTGGGTTATGATCCTTGGGTATTTTTTCTCAAGATCTTCTCTATTGAATTATTCTAGAGTCCTTCAAGTCCATTTTGTGAGAAGTCATGAAGATTTTAAATTAAAGTTAGGATATCACATCCTCTCTCCCCTCAGAGGAATCGAGATGTCCTCATCTCACATGAAACTCGGGATACTGGTTACATAGTGATTCTTGGTCAATCCAAGTAGCATCCTCTTTAGGGTAGTCTTTCGACTAGATGGGATATTCTGTAAGGGTTTTTCTTCTTAAAGTCTTCTCCCGCATGTCAAGTATCTTTTCTAGTTGAAGTTAAAGGATTCCTTGACTGAACATTATAATTTCTTGGTCATTTAGTACATGGTCTAGGTTAGAAACGTATGCTTTCAATAGACTAACATGAAATACATTATGTACTTTCAAGTTGTTAGGGAGTTGCAGCTTGTAGGCATTTGGTCTTAATCACTTTAGCACTTTATATGGTCCACAATACCTGGGACTTAGCTTCTTGAATTCCCCCAAAGATAAGGAACTTTTCTTTGGGCGAACTCGCAGGAAAATCATGTCACCTTCTTTGAAGATGCGTTTTTGCCTTCATTGATTGGGAGATGCCTTCTGTTGATCCTTGGCAACTTGAATATCTTGCCTTATGGCTTTCACTTGTGCTGATTCATTTCTTCCAACATTTGCCTAGATGCTTCTACCCATAGGGTAGGATCAGAAAATTTTAATGGTCTAAGACAATCTTGCCCATATAGTGCTTGAAAATTAGTCATTTGAATACTTTGATGGTATGATGTATTGTAGGAAAATTCAACTAAGGGTAGGTATTGGATCCACTATTTTGGTTCCCTATTACAATAAGCCCTCAATATTTGGTTGACCTGCTCTGTTTGACCATCAATTTGGGGATGGTAAGAACTACTAAAGAAGAGCTTGGTTCCTAGAGCTTCGAACAAACTCTTCCAAAATTTTGAGGTGAAGAGAGAATTATGGTTACTGATGATTATTGGGGTAATCCATGTAACTTAAAATTTTCATTGATGAAAAGCCTAGCGATATCGAAAGCTTTGTAGTTGGTTTTTACATGAATAAGATGTGTAACTTTTGTTAGCATATCAATGACTATCATTAAGGGGTAATCCAACTATGAAGTCCATTCTAATATACTCCCATTTCATTTGAGGGATGTCAAGTGGCTGGAGCTTTCCTAGCATTTTGACACACTCGGCCTTAATTCCTTGACAGTTTAGGCATTTGGTGTCCTACTTGAGTACATCACCCTTGAGTCTTTCCTAGTAGAAGCTTCTTCTAACTGTATTTAGAGTCTTAGCATAATCAGGATGACCTAAAAATGGAGAATTGTGAGCTTCCCAAAGTATTTTCCTTTTGAGTTCTTGACTTGCAGGAATACATAGTCTTGTCATAGGCAAGCTCCTCATTTATGGAAAAATATTGATAGTTAGTCTTGAGTTTTGGACTTGAATCCTTGATGAAAATTTCTCTTAACGATTTCCAATAGCTTGGATCCTTTGCTGCCTCTTCTTTAGCCATTTCTATGAGAGTGTTATTGGACATTGAAATCATTGTGGCAAGAGTTTTAGCCCTAGAGTGTTCTTCTAGGATTAGAGCATTAAGGAATGATTTACTGGTTAGGGCATCTACAACCACATTCTCCTTGCTTGATCTATACTTGATTTCAAAGTCAAATTCTTGCAAGGTCTCAATCCATCGGCGTTGTCTCATATTGAGATATGGCTGAGTAAAAATCTACTTTAGGATTTTATGAACAGTGATGACTAGAGAAATCCTATTACCAAGTGGGCAATGTCTCCATAGTTTGAAGGCATGGATTACAACAATTCTAAATCATGTGTGGCATAGTTTCTTTCATGGATCTTTAATTTTCTTGAAGCATAGGCTACTCGATGTCCTTTTTGCATAAGCACACAACCCAAAGCAAGAGATTTTGCATAAGTTTTTACGAGTTTGAATTCTTTGCTAAGGTTAAGTAGCCTTACTATGATAGGGGCAGTTACCAAAATCTGCTTAAGCTTCTCAAACCTAGATTGTTCGATGGATGTCCATATAATGGACACTAATTTTTGAGAAGGTCAGTGAGAGGTGCAACAATTTTGGCATAGTCTTTAATGAAGACTCTATACCAGCTCGTCAACCCTAGAAAGCTTTACACTTCCTTGTGTCGGGGTTGGCTAATCTTGTACATCTTGAACCTTGGTAGGATCCATTGAAATGTCATCTGCCGATACTATGAACCCTAGATATTCAATCTGCTTCTTGAAGAAAGCACATTTCTTCTTTTTAGCATACAGTTTGTGGGGCCTCATTGTTTCAAGAATTATTCATAGCTATGGCTCATAGTCTTCTTCATTCTTGGAATACATTAAGATATTATCCCTGGTCTAATGTTGTTCTTTCAGCTCAATGGCTTTAATAATTGACATTTGGTAAGGCCGTTTGGCGATGAGGGCAATGCTTGGAATAAGTTGAATTTCATTATCTACTTCCCTTGCTAGTGGGAGCTCTGTTGGCCTTTCGTAATACAAGGGTGAAGGATTGTATATCTGATCTAATATCCACATCATCTCATTTCTCCAGTTAAAGCTAGAGGAGTGCATTGCAAATATAAACATGACTTGGAAAATCAAGAATCCTTCACAAGGTTTGTCTTTCTGTTAGAAATCAAGAACATATATCAATAAGAGAAGACTTCACTAATTAAGTGAAAATATATTTTATGCTGTAAATAAAACTAATTTTATTTACTTGCGTCATGTTCTACATTAATGTGTGCTATGATACCAACTGTAGCGTACCACCCAAGTTGTCCCTGGTGGTACGTTCTCAATAGCCCATCAAGAGATGTCCTAGGAAGTGTCGTCTGGGATTTTTATAAAACCCTCAAATTTTTCTAACTAGGCTCACTTGAGTCTACCCCGCAGTGGACAATACGGCTGCTCCCACAAGGATGGACTTGAATTTTTTTTGTCAAATCTATTACTAGCGGCTAATTAGTATTAGTGGATTCTAAAGTGATGTGAGTCAAGATTTTTGGTTTCTAATGGTCTCTTACAAAGACTTAAAGGGTATTGATTCCATTGTATGTCAATATCACATCGACCTAGAACTAGATGCCAAGCCTATATGGCAATGTTAGAGATGTATGAATCCCAATTATTTTTCCTTAGTCAAGGAAAAGTTGTTGAAGCCCTTGGAAGATCAATTTATCTATCCAGTAGCCAACATTGAATGGGTTTCATGCTTTATGATTTAACCTAAGAAGAATGGAATGTTGTGTATCTATATGAACTTTTAGAAGCTGAATTTCAAAACAAAAAAAGTCATTTTCCTATCCCCTTTATCAATGAACTACTAGATAGATTGGCAAGACACAAGCCTTATTCTCTTCTAGATGGTTTTACTAGATACAATCAGGTGTAAATTGTAGAAGAAGACCAGTCTAAAACATCCTTCACCATAGAATTGGAGACGTATGCTTATGGAGTGATGCCATTTGAGCTCTACAAT
Source organism: Lygodium microphyllum (assembly GCF_053477565.2). Lineage (NCBI taxonomy): Eukaryota > Viridiplantae > Streptophyta > Polypodiopsida > Schizaeales > Lygodiaceae > Lygodium > Lygodium microphyllum. The sequence continues at coordinate 52,995,872 of NC_141144.1, read as the reverse complement.
GCCTCAGCTATGTTTTAGTGAGTCATAATGGCCACATTTCAAAATCACTTGCATGATTTCATTAGGTTATTTAGATGAAATTATTTTCTTTAATCTCATCTACAAGCATTTGTGGGAACACTTGGTGCAGTGCTTTAATTGATGTTGGGAGTATGGGATCTCCCTCAATCCCAACAAATGCATCTTTGGAGTCTTTTCATGTGTTCTATTGGACCACACTGTTTCTACACAAGGAATAGCAATAGACCTTGCCAAGATTGACAAGATTGATGCCTTGAATTCATCAAGTAATCTCAAACAATTAAGGGGATTTCTTAACTATGTGGGCTACCATAGGAGATTCATAGCACATTTCGCAAAATAAAGGCAGCCCCTTGCACAAGCTCTAAAGGAATTATGCAGAGTTTATTTGGATAGATGATTGCAAAGAAGCTTTCAACACCTTGAGGTAGTGTCTAATTAAAGCATCCATCTTGCAACCTCTTGACTGGACAAAGGAATTCCATGTGCACACTGATGCATTAGCCAAAGGACTAAACACAATTCTTTGTTAGAAAGGCTTCTCAAAGCTAGACCAACCAATTTATTATGCAAGTCAAAAGTTCTATTGTAGAGAGAGAAAATATACCATGAGGTCTATCCTTCCTTATAAACAAAGGCAATGTGAAAAATAGAATGATGAGATGGCTCATTTTTTTCCAAGAGTTTTGATGGGACCTCAAATGGGCCGGCACTGGCTATGGCACTACCTGGACCTCATACTCATAACAGACAAACACACCCTCACGGCCTCGAGGACCAGGAGCGTCAATCTGCTGCTAAAGGACAAAATGTCCTAAAGCCTAATCTATGCGTTTATAGTTTTATAGTTTTGTAGTCCAACGTTTCCCTTTCTATAAACTCCACAGAGGGAGAACCCATACACATTGGCAATAAATACCACGATAATCACATACATGGGAGGCAACCTCTCGGTAGAAACACCATGGCCCCACTACAGCTCTCCTGCATCGCAGGGATTAGCCCCTTGATGCGCTGCTCAACATATAGAACAAACGAACAAACTCCACTCTTTCATTTCAAACGTCTCCAGGAGATACCATGTGGCCTTTCCAAATAATCTCTCAAGAAACGAACGTCTATCTTACGTCTTAGGATGCCTTTCCACACTCAAGCGTAGGTCATTGTCATTGAAAACAGGTGCTATGCATCCAGGACTTTTTATTCCGATACCATGATCGTCATGCGCATGTAAAGTGAATGATTCTAAAGTGCTCAAACATAATTTTCAATCAGAAACACGTGGTGTATAACCAGGCTTTCAAATGCATCTTTTACTACCCCATTGTGGCGATGTAAGGATAGCACCGAGACAACGCTCGTACTACTATCCTCTTAATTAACATAACACAAACTCTATGACACGATATGCATCAGAAAATCAGCAACAATCAGCATGCAAATCACACCATTCAAACATCCCAACCCCCTACATTTAGGTATTGCTTTCGTTGCATAGGTGTAGAGGTTTATTTTATCATGTTTTGATGTATATAAAAAATAATAAATCACAAACTTTGACAAAGAGATAGGGCAAACTGAGGCTAAACCTCATGCTTTTCCACTACCATACATCCACAAACAATCATTATATTTTTTCTTATTTTTCCAAGACGTATTTCTATTTTTTCTCCTTATTTTCTCCATTTTTTTGATTTATTTGGCAATACAATATGCCATTTTCTGAATTTTCTTGTTCCAATCACTTTAGCATATTAACATTCAATTTATTTTCCATTTTTCCCCCATGTGAACACCTTTTACCCACCCGAAACGGAAAAACTACCATTTTACCACTTAAAAACCGCATTTCAGGTTTACGAGAATTAAATAAAGCATGTAAATCATTGCAAAATCAAGATTTTTTGATAAACAACAATTATTCATGATGCAAACAATACTCACACAAATTTTCATCCAATAAAAACATAATTATAATCATAAACTATCAAAAATCCTTCATTTTCTTCATAAAAATGATCATACCGTATTTTTACGTAACCCGAGACGCCTTGAATGACTCCATAACTAGCTAGTGGAGCCTCCATTGCTCTCAATCCAATGCTGTACTTCAATCTTCAGCATCTCCATCAATCTCCATCACCATTTCCTTCATTCTCCTTCCCCGGTTCCTCCTTCAAGATGGTACACATGAACAGCCCATAGGGAAGAGAGAGAGGGAGGAGAGAGAAAGACTAGATTCTGTTATCTTCATCCAGACAGCAATTCCTCGCGCGAAGACTTGCGATAGCATCAGCTAAGAGGGAGAAGTTGCCGGGTATCATCAGTTCCATGGCTTACATTCAACCCAGAAATCGATTGGGGGGGAGAAAATGGCGCATTTTTCGGTGCTTGCTCACGCCATGTCTTCCCACGTTTTCTTCATCCAAAAATGAAGGGGGGTTAAAGTCCACCTTTTCGTATCTTGACCAATTTGTGGCGACTTCCTCGTCCAGGCTCCGATTCAAGCTCTGAAAAATCCTGCGCGTCCGTCTTGACATCCCGCACTGATTGGTAGCTCCTGACATCCTACACAGCAGTCAAAAAAATTATCAAAAATCCACAAGTGTCGCTCGGGCGCCTTTTAAAAGCCGTCTTTCACTTGGGTGCTTAAAATCATCCTAGCTGTAGCCGCCGCCTTCGATGTCGAATAATTTTTCCCTAAATTTCAGATTTTTTGGCAAATTTTAGGCACATCCCGGACTCAAAACTCCGCTCTGATTGTCAGCTCCTAACATCCCGCACAACAGTCAGAAAAATTATCAAAAATCCACAAGTGTCGCTCGGGCGCCTTTTAAAAGCCGTCTTTCACTTGGTGCTTAAAATCGTCCTAACTGCAGCCGCCGCCTTCGATGTCGAATATTTTTTCTCTAAATTCTAAAATTTTGGGCAAATTTAGGCAAATCGTGGGCTCAAAACTCCACTCTCATTGGCGACCATGGGATAGGGTGACTCAGCCCGTCGAATCCCACAACAGATCTACACAAAACAACGAAAGGAAGCATCAAGCTGATACAAAATAGATACATATTAAAACACCACACAATGCTCACCCTACCCTCTGACAAAACTAAGGCGTGAAATCCACAAGGAGTAGGCCTAGCATAATCTGATAGAAAGTATGAAGCTAATCACTAATTGATTGCTCCAACATGGCCAAACTAAAAAGAACTATCAAAGAGGTTTCCCTAAGTGGTGGTCTGAACTACCTACCTAACTAAGGACAACACAACCAAGAGCTCCTATTAGGTGAGAACTCCTATAGCCTAATCAAGAAGTATTTTCTTTTAACACATTTCTTCTTTTAGATTGTTATTCTTCCACACTCGGGCATGTAAAAAGGAGGGAGCTGAGCGTAGTGACCCAAGGAGAACAGGGCATCGGCCTCAGGTCCTATCTCGGTATCCAAGAACCTACCAAGCCCTCGCAAGGCGACACTTAATCCTTTTCTGACGCTCAGCATGATTGTTTAAAAAGCCATGTTTGTATTTCATAAAGAAATGGAGTGATGTGTTTGAGCACTTCAAAACTTTCAAGTACTTGAGGTCACATTGAGAGGAAGTGCATCTCTCTAATGAGTTCACTGACTTCTTAAGGTCTCGTGGGATCAAGAGATAGTTTAATTGTACGTATGCCCCACAACAAAATGGGATTGGAGAAAGAAGAAATAGACATATTGTTGAAGTTGCATGACCATTGATGGCTAAAAATAATTTGCCAAAATGTTTTTGGTTTAAAGTTGTTCATATCATTGTCTATATTATAAACAAAACTTCCACACTTGTAGTTCATGGAATGACTCCTGAAGAATGCTTTGCATGTAATAAGTATAATGTGTCATACTTGAAAGTGGTTGGCTATATTGCATATGTTCATGTTTAAGATATGTTGTAAACCATATGGAGCCTAATGTGTAAGATAAGCTGTAAACCATGTAAGATAGGCTCCACATGGTTTTTTAAGGTTATCAACTCACCATTAGGCTTGTATGGTAAAGGCAGTTGAGGTTGTTAAGGCCACTTGTTTTGACAATGTTATTCATAATGCTCATTGGGATGCAGAAATGGATGAGCAAATGGTTGCACTAGAGGCCAATAAGACTTGAGATATGGTATCATTACCTAATAAAGCTATTGGCTATAAGTGGGTCTACAAAATTAAGCATAATATAGAATTTTCTATTAGTAGGTATAAGGCTAGGCTAGTTGCAAAAGGCTATGCTCAAACATATGGCACATATTATGAAGAGGCATTCAGTCCACTTGCTAGGATGGCAACTATTAGATGTGTGATTGCTTTGGTAGTAGCCCAATGTTGCACTTTGCAGAAAATGGAAATAAACAATGCCTTCTTACATGGTCAATTGCAAGAAGAGGTGTATATAGAGCAACTATTAAATTTTGAGTATTTAGAGCATCTAAAAAATGAGAGGTTAAAGAAGGTGCGCTATGAGCTAAAGAAAGCACCTACAATATGATCTAACAAGATTGGAGAGACAACTTTAGGAAGACCATATACCATTTGCATATCTGATCACCTCAACACTAAGAAAGTATCTTAGCTCACCCAAATCCTTTATCTTAGACTTTTGCTTCAAAAACCCTTGATATTAGCAATCCCACTGTCACTATCACTTGTAATAATCTAGTCATCCACATAGATAACTGTGGTGGCCAAACATACATCATCATTCCTCACATAAAGTGAGTGATTAGCATTAGAATCATAAATGCCAATGTTGATAAGACACTCTTCAAACTTGTTAGACCATGCTCTAGGTTCTTGTTTCAACCCATAGAGCACATTCTTTAAATTCCATGCACATGTGGGATGCTCTACATCCTCATCACTTGTTGGTTGCTCCATATACATCTCTTCTTGCAAATCACCATGCAAGAAGGCATTCTTCGCATCCATTTGCTGTAAGTTGCAATGCTATTGCTAAAGCAATCACACATTTGATAGTTGCCATCCTAGTAACTATACTGAATCTCTCTTTATGATTTATGAGCTTTGGCACACATCTGATAGTTGCCATCCTAGCAACTAGATTTGGTTATTATAGTCATCTATGTGGATGATTTGGTTATTATAGGTGAGGGTGATAGTAGGATTGTTGAAGTAAAGGACCTTTTGAAGAAGTTTGAGATGAAGGATTTGGGTGAGCTAAGGTAATTTCTTGGTATTAAGGTGATCAAATGTGATAATGGTATATGGCTATCCCAAAGGTGATATGTCTTGGATATTTTGTCCAAGTATGGCATGCCTCTTTCAGTGCCATTAGAGCAAAATGTGAAGTTGAGTGCTAATGTTAAGACCAAGAGTCGATATGCTCTAATTCTAATGAAAACCCTCTATGAGCCTCTATTCTTTTCTTCAATCCTATATTTTCTATTGATTACAATAGCCAAAACTCACTTTAAATATTCTTCAAAGTATTTAAGGAATGACCAAAGCATAGACCATGCATCTACTCCCTGTAGGCAAGAAAATATCCCAAAAGATTCACCATGTACAAGAGGCAGATTGAGGATAGCAGTGTACCTCTATTGTATAGAGCATGCAAACCCTTTTATTTCCTATTTATGAGATAGCACAAGAATACATTAAAACCCTCTTTAGATTACTAAGATTAATATCCTATAATAGACTATTGCTTACTCTATTTATTTAAGTTAACCAAGCCAATCCACATTGATATTATTGCATGAAATCCCTTCCCTTTGTTGCTCCACTTTTTTTTTTTCAAAAGGTATCTCTTTTCCCCAACTTGCTCTTGGCCTTAGTCTCTATTTTGGACACCTTTTGAGTTTGTCCCACGAACACTAGACACTCCTCGTTTGCATGATCGTGGGTAGCCCACAAACTCCTCTCCTCTCCTACTATAACTTGTCTTCAAGCACATTCTTCTTCTATTGATCCTACTAGATAGTTTTTGGATACTACCATTTATACCATCTTGAGTTATAATTGCGCACATTGAGTCTTTTGGCATAATCTCTCAAGAATAAGCACTACAAGAATGGAAGAATGGAAAAACAAAATATTAATAGGACATTGAGTAAGAATATTGAGGTCCTACATAATAGTAACCCTCTCAAGGTTTGCACAAGTGGATACATAGCATCACAACAACCACCTTCTCTAAACTTGCACATCCACTACATGGGCCATAGCTACACATCATCATCCCCAAGCTTAAATATTTGCTCAAAGTCATCATCTTGTGCTTCAAGTTCTTCTTCTTCTTTTGCAATACCTTCTTCATCTACCTCGTCATCCTTCAGAACTTATGCTTCTATATCTCTCTCCTTGACTATCTTGGCCCTCTTCTATATCCTAGGTATCCATAAGTAATTCCTATCCACCTTTATTAAATAATTTGTCACATATAGTACTTTACATGCATTGAATTTAGTCTCTCTGTGCTCAAACAACTATCCTACATGACCATCCTTCAAAAAACTACCCATATCTTTTAATGCATAACTCGGATCAACGATATTTCTTCTACAAAGTTGTAGCCCTAGTTCAATTTATAATTCCTATGAAGAACTCAATACCAAATTCTAAAGATTTTGGCCCCTAAAAATTAATGTGAAGCCTACAATTGTCTTTTACTATGCGTAGTCCTAGCCACACATCGACATTCTCGTCCCTATAACTTTCACATATCAACTCAAATGACAATCAAAATTGGTAGGATTTTTTTGAGGTATAAAATCCCATCTTGGAAGTTTCAACCCCCACAAATCCTTGTTAAAGTAGAAAAATTTTCAAGATCTTTAATTTTGTCCCAACCTACCTACTATAGTCATATTAAGCATACACAAGTTTGAAGCTCTTATCATCCATCTCCATGTCATTCTCTTCATTATCTTTTGCACTATCATGAGTATTATCTATCTTTAGCTCCTCTATCTTGAATGTATCAAACTCCCATCTCTTAATTAAAGATCTTGATCAATTTTCTTACTATAGAAACTCTCAACACTATCCCATCCAACTCACTAATGAGAGAATAGGTAGCATTATCATATACACATCCCGCCGTATATAGAACAAACCACCATTTAGAGACCTTTGTAATAGAACTATGATAATTTTCTAAACTTATATCATATATCAACACCCAATCGCCCTCCTATATTACCCTTGGTCTTAGTCTGTTCTTCTTGTCAAACCTTGTCTTGTTGTGAAGCCTTAGTGTATGCAAGCTTGAAACTAATACTTGAATATCCTCCACTCTTCTCTCCAACTATCTAATACATAGAGCAAGTAGTTCCTCTCTACTCAATTCGTTTTGCCAAGGAAACACACTACATGTAAGAGTCACCTTCTTAATTGGCATAAAAGAATTTTAACCATACACTTACTCTCCGGGCATAAAACTTGTCACTGCACTATATGTCATCCTATTAGCCCATAATGTATACATTAACATCCATGAAAATTCCTTAATTCTACCCCTACATGACTTTGCTAATGCCTTGATGATGGGTGCATATCCCGTCTCACTCTTCCCATTACATTCTTAATTATACGATGAAGTCAATGCCAATTTTATTCCCAACCATGAGAAGAACTCATGAGCCTCACTATATCTAGTTTCCCTTTGTTAGTAGTAATCTTACCAACACATACATATTGGAAAAAAACCCTCTTCCAAGAGAAATTTGCATATAGTCTAGTGCTTAGAGTTCTACCCTCCACTTGAGTTATCAAAGCCTCAAGAACAACGTAACTCATCTGCTAGAGTATCATAGGAATATTTACCAAATCTACCACCCAAATGAGGAGACAAATGATAGGTTACTTGCAAACCATCTCAATTCTTTACAAATGAGTGCATTTGGCATTTACTACATGTCTCCCCAAAGTGTGTAATATCCTTGTACATCCCCTACCATTGGTATATTTTCTTGATCTTTGCAAATGTACCCCAAGAATCTCTATGACGAGCCTGTAGACTCTAATGCAACTCCTGTAATCTACACACCTGAGTAGCTCTATCACCAATGACTCACACTGGAGCCCCGTTCCTCTTCTTTTCATGCTTCTATATATATCCATCTTTCATGAAGAATCCATATGCCTTTCTTTTAATTCTTTTATACTCCTCTTTTGACCACTCATCAAACACCTCCATGGATAAAACATAACACCTATAATGTTTTCTTTGTGCTATCCCAGCTTAGTCAATTGCTTAATACACTTTATGTATTGTTGTATAGCATTACTCCAAGTTTCAGTCTACCTGTTGTACTTCTTATATTTAATGTTGTCCTTGCATTTTTGATAGTTATACTTATGACATCCCTCTCTACAATTATAGTAGCTACCACTCAATTCTTGCAATAAAACATGCATTTTCAATGTCAAAAAAACCCTTCTCTTAGTCTTCCATCATCCTCTCTTCATCCTCAAAGTTTACCCTTGAAAACATGTCAGCAACTAGATTACTACTCCCTATTGCTACTCAAGATTATATGCCTTTATGTTATAAATCCAACAAAGCATAGTAGTATCTGGAGTTTTACAATTAGAAATCATCCCTAAAAATGGTAAGCAATCTATTTAGGGCACCAATAAAATACTCTTGATCATAGCCAAGGGTTATTATAACCCCTCAAAACTCTATTTTCACTTTCGAGTACCTTCATTGCCTTTTATTCGGTATCTTTACATCAAACTTGATGGCATATCTATTATCCTCTTTATCATCTTATCTAGTTGCCAACCCAATTCGGTCGTGATTATCTCAACTACAATGATAATAGGTTTCCTTTTGAATAGTCTACCTTCCTTAAAGTCATTACAAACTTCAACAATCTCTTCAACTTATTCATAACCTTAATTTGCTTCTCTTCCCATTGAAACTCTTTTCCTTTCCTTAATAAATAATAAATATCATCAGTCATCACAAGTTAAAAGTGAGTAATCCATATGAGATAAGAAATGCCCCTCAAAATATCCTCACCTTTGATACATTGGAGCAAGTATTTTGCAGCCTATCAAATCCATCAATTTTTGCTGATGAAGGTTTCTTGCCATAGAGTCCACACATATGGCCTACAATCAACACCTCCTCAACACCAAATAGAAAATTTTGACCCGATCAAGTTAAATGCACTTTCTCTAACCAAGCCAAAATCTTTTCATAGTCATCAATATACATAGCAACAAACAACCTATAGACATTTTCATCCAACTCGATATTTGTTTCCTCCATTAGACAACCCCTAGTTAACACATCATCAAGAAATGGAATGGTAAGCTAGGATATGTATTCTCTCAAAACCTTATTCATCACATTCTTCATGTGGGCCACAAAGTTTGTAGCTTCTTGTGGAAGGGTATATATCCAAAATAATCCAAATGGCATCTTTATGATATGATAGCTCTACTTTTCACTACCAATTGAACTGATCAGAGCTTGAATAAAAATCCCCCAATGAATAAATAGTTCTTCCAAAAAATGTCAACTCATCTACTAAAGGCCCTACACCAACTCTCTGTATTGTCACTTTGTTGACTAGTTGCATAATATCCTAAATGAACCATGATGAGCCAATTTTGTTGGGTATGTTCAATCAAAGATTTGAATATGAAGCTGAGGATGGCTCCAAGATTTTTCATCTTTATTTTATTATTAAATAACTCCATTAGCTTAGGCAAGTAAGCATGTGGCATATGAATCAACCTCAAACTCCATGGAGTTTGCAACATTATTAAAATCACAGTTGGGGTCGTGATACTTGGGTCAACAAAATGAATTTCAGCAAGCTAAAATGCAAAATCCTTCCCATGCTTTACTAACATCTACATAAAACAATCCCTTTCTACTAGAAAGAGAATTCCATCTTACCCAACCTTAAATTCTTTCAATGTCTTTGTACTAATCTTACGCCCAACACCCCTTGGATCTCTCAAACTTTGTTGTTTTGACATTGTCTCATACATCCCATTACTACCAAAGTGGTAAACACATAGCAACTAGCTTGACCTTTTTATTCATTATTTTGTAAATTTTCTCCACAAGTGCTTTCACCCATTCTTATTGAAATTTACATTCTTGCTTAGCAAATCCTTTTATGACATAAAATATATCCATGGTGCATACTTGTAGGACATAATTTTCACCTTTTTTTTACATTAATTACACGTGATTTTAGCCATAGTATCTGCAAATATAAGCCCATGAAATAGCCTAGCGATAAATTTATCTTCATCCAGAATAATATATTTTTTAGCTCTTTTTTAGCTTTCACTAGATACATTGTGTCAATGCTGCACATGGCTCAACCCTCTTATATCTTTGCAAACTATGTATTGACCATACATGAACTTCAATTAAAAAACACATTTTTTCCTTCATCAGGAGGCAAAAGCATCCACTAGTAGGCAACACTACCATAGCCTCCCACTATAATAGTACCTTCTAAAGACCCTTAGATCCTTCTACATTTGTCTACATTGGATAATCTATGGGAGTATCTCTATTTTGTACATGATTGAAACACATGGTCTAGAACTATAATGCTATTCTACCATCTCTACTCTTAACACATGCATATGTAACATCAGGCACCTTAGTCTCAACTCTCACTTATGTAATTCATGGATGTCCCAATATAACTTGATAACTACATATATCCTACACAAGAAAATGTTGGTAATCTTGTACATCCCTAATAGACACTTGAACATTTGGACATGCAACATAAAGCTCTCTAGTGCAGTTATTTGTGGCCCACATTCTCCACCCATGATCTACATCCACTAGCCAATCACCATTCTCAGTTTGATTCCTAACTTGAGGTGGAATTCCTAATCTAGTTGAAATAGAGACTATTAGAGTGGTGCAACTTCATTCATTTGTGGATTTATCCAACATTCATTTCATGAGAAGTTTAAAAGGACCAAGGTGTGCTTCAAGGGCTCTTCCTCTCTATTAGTGTGCATTCTCTCTCAATATTTTCGCCTAGTCATGTTCATCTTGCCAGTTCTAAGAGCATTGGATTGGATTTACTTTAGCTCCACTTCTTGGCATACCTATTGACTTCTTCATCCTACTAGTTCTAAAAGCCATTGGACTAGATGTAGTTCATTAGCCTCACTTCTTGGCCTACCTATGCACTGCTCCTAGAAGATTCTAGCAACTTGTATTAGTAGAGATTTCCATAGTATCTTCCCCTCTTCCAAGTTTGCTAGCATTTATGTGCTCCATGCATACACTATCATTGTTTGTTGGTTGTATTGAGTGAGTACTTGCTCAATATCTAATGGGAATTAAGTTAATTAAGTTTCCCAAGCTATGTCACTACAACATATATATGCTATAACGACGTTTATAACGACGTTTTCTTTATATATGAAAAATATCCCCGTCGTCGCTATTAGCATCGCTACAGAATCGTCGCTATTTGCCTCGCTATTTTTGTCACTAATTTCGTCGGTATTAGCGTTGCTATTTAGCGACGATTACAGAGGAATTTCCGACGCTAATACCGACGATTGCAGAATTATTTTGCGACGCTCATACCGACGGTTGCAGAAAAAAAAATTATGGCAGAGTTGCAGATGCAGCCCTGCCACAATTAGAGCCACATAGGGCTAAGAGACGATTCCTGCTGTCAAAGAAGTTAGACAATCGATCCCAAATAATGACAAGACTTTGCAAACAAGTACTTTCATGACATTAATTAACACAAATGTGCACTCCATTGATGAAGAAAATAACACAACTTAAATTGAGAAGTGCTACTGCGACAAAGCAAATATGTATACACCTGTACATCAATATGTGGTGAATAACATGGAGATGTGTATATAGAGAAGTGCTACTGCGACAAAGTAAATATGTATACACTTGTACATCAATATGTGGTGAATAGAATGGAGATGTGTATATAGAGTCATGCTACAACATAGAAGTTCAAATCATATACACTTAGCTATTACATATGGAGGATAGAGGCCATAAGGCCTTACATAATACAAGATGGGGAGTAATCCCATGTAGTCTAATATGCTCTCTACGACTCATCCACATCAGAAAACTCCTCTCGCTGTAGTAGCATATCGAAGGGAGCTTGCAACAACAAATACATATATAATTGTGAGTACCAAATACAAACTGACATATAATGATAGATTTCTCAAATTAGGAATGATATTTATTACTACTTATCGGTCCTCTGCGAGCATAGAGCTTCTCGATCAGGGCACTCAAGCCATGCTTCTCCCCGTGTGTCACCTCTAGTGCAGTCGGGTCGCAATTCGTAAAACCTTGCTGTGGCACACAAACATTGAAAAACAACGTACTTGAGATTCATGTTCGAAATACATACATCAACATGGATGTCATTAAATTAGAGTACTCTACCCTATTAATACTTACGAAATCTTCCAGGAATGTTGCGTGGCTGCCGCTACCAAGGTGATGCACCGATCCTGCATCCAAGCGCGCCTTTGCTGCGTCCTTCTGCTGCTTCCACTTGTCTGGAGTGGATGTCGCCTCATCTTGGAGATTACTCCAGTCCTCTGTATCCAGCCACTCCGGCTTTGATTTGCCCTGCTTGACTGCTTCACGTGCATCAGACCGCTTATGCGACTGATAGTCATGCATATGCGTCATCATCCACCCTCTCAAAAATCTATCGATGCTAGAGGGATGAGGGAACTCTCGATACAATGTATCGATTATGTACTCCTTGCTAGCATATGGGATCTCCTTCCACTTGTATGTAATGTTGTGCCGAAATACTTGTCGGCACAACTCATGCATCCTAGAGATAACAACTTTTCCCTCATCATTCATGTATAAATGGCCAGTGGCCTTATCTATGAGATACGAGTAACCTACAAGATTTTGCAAACGGGTACTTTCATGACATTAATACAAATTTGTCAAACACAACTTGAATTGATAAGTGCTACTGCGAAAAAGGATGCGAAAATACATGCCTGAAGGAGTGGGTTTCGTGTACTTCTTGTCGGTCCTAGGAGTGATCGGTGGGGTGCGTGAAGGAGTGGGAGCAGTAGACGTCTGCCCGCCACTGCCAGTAAAAGACGGTGTCGACTCCTTGGTGGCAGTGCGAGTGGGAGAGACTGCATCTGTACCCCCACAACAGGAGCTGCCTCCTCCTTGACTACGTGACTCTAAAGCAAAGCGAGACCTGCGACTACATCTACTGAAGACCGAAGCATCGGACCATCTAGAGTTTGCCAATCGTGCTGAGGTGGAACGGGAAAGCTGTGCATTGGCTCTATCTCTGGCCCGTGCTAGTTGCTCCGGTGAGAAACGCGCTAGCATTGTGTCAATGTCATCATCTGTAAAATCACGACTCATCCTGCCGTCTGTGCCCAAATCCTAAACCTGCACATACAAGGAAAAATAATAATATTAGATAATGAATTGCAAGACATAATAAAACTAAGACTTAATTTGCAAGACTTCATTTTAAAATAATAATAAAAATTAGATAATACAAAACACCATACTTCAAAAACATACAAACTGTCCTAACCGATTTGCAAAAACTGGCATTGTTGTAGTGGGAGGAACGTTTTGATCGAGTCACTTTTGTTTAGGGTTCCACAATCTCATCTTGACATAGCTCAGTATACACCGAGAGATCTATACAAAATTCTCAACAAAATAAGGACTCTACTTCATTTTCAAAAAACCCATCCTCTATCTCCATAGGTGAGATGTCTTGGTCCTCCAAGCGGTTCATCCTAGTTTCTTGTATGCCTTTCTGTCATTTCCGCTATTAAAGGTGTCTCTTCTACGATCGGTATGGGGGTTTTGGCAAACACGGGGATACTCCTAGATGTCATGGGAATGACATACCACCATTGAGGTTGTTGCGGATTAGGAAAAAAGATGACCTGATCCATATTATGATTAGTATAAAAGTCCACTTTGAGATTGCTAAAGCGCGTCAAGTATTAGGGACTCTTATCTACTCACAGTGATTTGGCAAAACAAATGTATCACTCAGATCGGTCCACTTCTTCGTTGAGTCAATTTCAACAAAGCCACTTGGCCCTCACCGAACAGTTGCACCTGCTCCTTCGAGAGTAACCTTGAACCATTGCACATCAAATATGGTCACGAAGAAACTTCGATAGTTCACTGCAAGGATACTCTGTAAACATCCGAAATACTTTATCTCTGCAACTACACGGTTTGGATCTGTGGCACGTCGTCGGCTTTCCTGCTCAAACATTGCCATGACTCCACAGTCCATTGTCGAGCGTAACTTGTCGATGTGCTCTACTCTGAAATGTTGTCCACGTGACCATGCTGCACTATGGACCTTATACTGGGAGAAGAACAAGTATATTAGTTGCGATTTGCAGTATAGATTGTAATTTCTTGGGATTGCATACCTTGGGATTGCATCCACATGAGAAGTCCCACTCTTCTTCAGTAACTGTTTCTCCATCTAGAGATGCTTTGGTTAGGGCCTCATGTAGCCACCTAGTGGACACGAGTAGAGGCATCTCCTCTAAGCCCTTCGGATATCGAATGGGCCATTGCCGCGTACTCCGTTTAAAGTCAGATCTTGCAGACCCTCGCTCAGCTCGAGCATCCTCATACCGTTGCAGCCACTTCTCCATCGTAGCGCTATGTAGCATACAAAATCGGTTCACCTTGGACTCCATGGATGCATCCATCTTCTTCTCTATTCTGTTTCCCACTAGGATATCTCCGTTCAGATGATCATCCTCCTTAAGTGACCATATCAAGCCTTTGTCCCGGTCCACAGTGGATAACCACTCAGAAATGTACACCAAGGCCTCCGACACTAACCAACCTTCAGCCATGCTACCCTCAGGATGAGCCCGTTGTCGCACAAATCCCTTTAAAGTCTTCATGAACCGTTCAAGGAAAAACATCCATCGACTATGGTCTGGACCTGCAACCTGCAATTCATCTACAATATGCACTAGAAGATGGGTTTGTATCATGAGCATGCTAGTGGAAAGATACTTCTCCAAAAGACAAGCAATCTCTACTGCCATGCATTTCGCGGATTCAATTGATGATGTGTGAATCTCTTTTTGGGAGACAAACTGAACCAACTCGGACAATTTGTAAATGGTTGTCCGTACCTCCGATGTCAGAGACCCCGCAATTGCGATCAGCAATAGGAACTGTGAAAACCATGTAATTAATATTGTGTATAAACAAACGGAGATTTTGAAATCTAATATGCAGAATCATGCTATACGCAGCCTCATACTGTACATACCTGACACATCTTATGCCAATCATGGGATTTGAGTCCTGTCAGTTGGTGATCCTTTGTGAATGCTTTCTTGAGAGAACGCATTAGGCCAGTCGTGCGAAAGGACTTGATGTTTTCCTTTACTCGTCGCACTTCATTGCCAGACAAAACCAAGGAGCGCGCGGCAATTGCACTCGACCGTTGATGCCACTTACAGGCCAATATGGTTCCATCTTTCCCATTGCTTTCAAATCCATCCTCGCTCCTAGTGTGTCTTGCTGCCCAGTGAGATGGTCCCATAGCAAGCTACCCACATTCTTAAAAATGTTCATGGGATCTAAAAGGTGGTTAATTTTTAGTTTTTTCCAATAAGTCAGCTCATAGAAAATTGAGAAGCGTCGCATTCCACTGGGAAGCGAGTCTTGGTCCACCATCCTACGATCAAACGAGCTCAGTGCGTTCATTCTCGCAGGAGGGCGGCCAAGAAATCCTTCTCTCATGACATGACCCTCTGGCAAAAAAGCCCGATGTCCCTCAAATACCATATTCTTCATGACGTGACTAGCCCTAAACATGACGTGACTAGCCCTGCACAACACACATGTACAATGAGGCATGTCCACATAGAGGACATGCATGGTAACCTGACGTGACTAGCCCTGCAGAACACACATGTACAATGAGGCATATCATAACACCAACATCGCTCAAAGAAAACTAGCAAAATAAGAAAACACGCTTTACCAGAGCATTCTCCATAACCTGGAAAGTCATGCATGGTCCACATAAGATTTTCCCTTACACCTACCAATATATTTGCTCATGTCCTCCACTACAATTCCCTCCCACAACTCCTTTAGCTCATCAATCAGTCTCTTTCTATTCATTTCTGTATCCCATATCGGGGTTGATTTTTTGGTTTTTTTCCATGTGAACGGGTCTTATCTCCATCAAAACTATATTTTGATATGATAGAAATGTCCGATATAACTTTTTTCACAATTTTCCTTTTTCCCATGTTTCATTTCAGTGAATTGATTCTTTGATATTAATTGTCGTATCAGTTTTCGTGCCTATTTTTTTTCTTTTTCCTATGGAACACCCTGATTTGATCCTGAATACACCCCGTTGTACTTTTTCCCAGTCCCCCCCTCGTCGTCTAGCCTAGTTTTCCTTTTACGGAATTGTGTTCCGATGAACGGTTTGTGCGTTACTAATTTTTCTTTGTTTTGCCGTGTTCTCGAGTGATTTGCCTTGTGTGTGAACGCATGCATTTTTGAATTTACGTGCCTTGAGATGCCCCGTTGTCTTCATGCCCTTTTGTCTCGATGCCTCGGCCATATTCAATCCCGTCATTGCAAAAAAGAATCCCCCTCCCCAATCGCCCGTGCATATGCATGGGACGGGGGCCCATTTCTTTTTTTTCGGGCCTTTCTTTTCTTTCATTTTCAAAAAAAAAACAACAACACAAATCATAATAATAATAATGCAACAAACTCACATGTTTTTTTTCATTTTCAAAAAAAAGAAAACACACAAACAAAAAACAAAAAAACACAACAAATCAACATAATACTAATAAAACAAAATCACAACCAACCACACTTAATTCATAAAGAAATAAAATATAAAAAATATAATAATAATAATAACAATAATCCACACATACAACCACCCATACATAATAAACAACACAAATAAAAAATATATACAAAAAAAAACAAAAAACAATTTAAAAAAACACAAAAAAAACGTTGATGCAGAAAGATTGAAACCGTCGTTGGGTGGCAAGAGGGACCAGAGCACGCCACAAAACACGTCCAACACGGCAGGGACCATGCAACAACACCCATGGAGGTAGTTTTGTCCATAAAGTCCGTCGATTCAAGTGTCGATGACGAAAAATAGAACTTTCAGCTCATGGGCACTCAAGAGGATGATAGAACAGTAGCTCACCCCATGACGCACATCACTCAATGAATAAGCATGAAATACCATAATTCATGTCCGGTTTAGAATTGAACAAGGGGAAAGTGATTGGGAGGGAGTATGCCAGTGTGCACAATTGATAGTGCATCCATGCATTCCACCCATTTGGCATAGGTGCAAGAAGGAAGGTCAGGGAGTCTTATAGTGTAGTGTATAGAACAGGGTCACTTGTCCTGTGCTGAGGGAAGAGACCTGTCACCTGTGTGCATAGGGAAACGGAGACGTACCTAGCTCCAATTGTCGTAACGTCCCTCAATTTCACCTCTCGAAATTGATTAAGGAGAAACACCAATCATACTCAGTCCACCCTCTGTCTCACACTCTGTTGAAAGATATAGAGGGAAGACTATTCCTGAAACCGATTGATGTAATCCTCACATTCACTTGTGTAGAGGTTATATGCCTTGTGCGCATTTGATGGTGCAACAATGCATCCCACTCTATGCCGGCATACAATGCAAGAAGGAAGGCTAGGGAGCCTTATGGTGCAATGCACAGGAACAGATCGTGCGTTGTGCATTGAGAGGCCCAACCCGTACGTGTAACACTTCATTCACACATCTCGCCTCTCATTTGATTTGAAGGGAAAGACTTGTCACTCATCCCACCCTCTATCTCACACTCTTTTCGTATATACAGAGCGCAGCCCATACTCACGTCCCCATCATGTTAGGATGAAAGCTGGCATCATTCAAGGGGTTGGTGATGAAGATCGTGTCAGTTGTTATTATCACTGGAGTGCTGAAGATGATGCGTACCCAAGGAGGTAGCTGACACGTCTCGTACTTCAATGATTTGTATGAAAGGTCATATGTTAAGGAGGGCATACAGACTGATATTGCAGAGACAGTGCACCAAGGAAGGTGGCTTCGAATTGCTTGCGAAAAGGTTTTGCTAATGAATCAGCTATCCAGAACTGTGGGGTGTTACCACCTTTTCCACAATCAGCTTCTAGTCCAAGGGTGTTTCCACCTTTTCTTGGAACGAGGCCTGCTATGACAAGGAATTTCTTCCTTTTCTCCCACAACAGTTTGTTTTTGTTTTTTTTGCTTTTTATAAGGAGAATGGTAGAAATACCATGCAGCAGAACCATCCACATTACCACTACTAGATCGGACGAGAGGAGAACAAAGTAAGGATGAGAGGTGTTTGGGAGGGGTTAGCAGAACAAGACCACCTCATGAGGAAGATCATAAGGGCTACCAGAAGCACAAGGAGAAGGACAGTGCGACGCCCACAAGGAAAAGGGTGTGTTGACTGTGATTATTAGGATCCCCAAGGAGGAAAGTACTTCTTCAGACGATAGCCATTGATTAGAAAGGGATCATGAGAGGCATCAACGGTCTGCACCTGAACAGAGCCATTAGGGTTGACAACAAGTACCTTGTATGGGCCCATCCACTGTTGTTGAAGCTTGCCACGAAACTTGCCAAATCTCAAATCATAAGCCAAGACAAAATCACCTTCTTTGAACTCCTTGTGCTTGATGAAACTATCATGATAGGCGTTATGTCTCGCTTGAGTGGTTTCCACACACTGTAGAGCCATCCAGTGAATCTCGTCTAAACATTCCAAGTGCTGGAGGCGGCGTTGCAGTGACTCATCATCTCCCAAGCATTCTTTAACTACCATTCGCAAAGAGGGCAATTCTAGTTCAACCGAAAAAATAGCTTCTGTACCATATACCAGTTGGAAAGGAGTTTGTCCTGTAGTAGCCTTATGGGAGGTTCTTTATGTCCAGAGGGCCTCTATAAGTTGATCATCCCAATCAAGACGATGTGCGGCAATCGTTCTTATCAAGATCGAAGTAGAGGATGCGGCTAGTGACTTCAACTTGGCCGTTGGCTCTGGGGTAGTAAGAACTGGACTTGTGATGGCGAATCTTATATGGCTCTGTCAGCTCTTCCATGATTTTGTTAAGGAAATGAGTACCTCTTTCACTTACCAACTTGAGGAGACTGCCAAAATGGGTGATAATATTCTCGTATATGAATAGGCTACACTATTACCATCGTCCTGCTTAAGAGCTTTATCTTCACACCACTTTGTGAATAATCCGAACATACTAGGATGTATCTATTTTGCTTTCGTCTGGTAGGCGGATCAATGGGACCCATGAAATCAATCCCCCACTTCTCGAACGGCTTTAGGGAAAGAATAGGTTGCACTGGCATGACACTTGTTTTTGTGGGTTTCCCCATTCGTTGGCAAGCATCACATCTCTTGCAGTAGTCATATACATCCTTATGGAGGGTCCGCCACCAATATCCCACTAATAGAGCCTTCCTGGCTGTTGCTTCTCTTGCGAAGTGTCCACCACATGGTTCTCCATGGCATGCTTTCAATACTATGCTAATTTTGTCTCCTGCAACACATCGTCGCAATACTTGATCTTTGCCTTTCTTGTACAGTGCATCACCAAGCAAGGTGTAAGGGACTGATTCTAACAGAAGCTTCTTCTTCTCATAGCTTTAGATGCCAGGAGGATATTATTGAGTTGCCAAGAGGTTAGCTATGTCTGCATACCATGGAGTAATTGTGTCAACTAGAAACAAGGAAGCATCAGGAAGGTCTAGATCATCCTATTCCTCTTTTGCAGTTTGAGGGATCTGTGATAGATGATCGCCTAGGACATGGGAATGGCCAGGCTTAGTGACCACTTCAAAATTGAACTCCTAGAACAAGAGCAACCATCTCATCAGTTTTCCTTTGACATCTGCTTTGTTCATTAGGAAGGATAGGCCTTCATGATCCACGTAGAACTTGAAATGCGTTGACAATAGATAGTATCAAAACTTCTCCAGTGCAAACACCATTGCTAAGCACTCAAGCTCTGCCACTATGTAGTTTCGCTCTCGGTTAGTTACTTTCTGACTTGCATAATAGATTGGTTGATCTAATTTAGAGGGGCCCTTTTAACATAGGGCAGCACCTAGCCCTTCAACTGATGCATTTGTGTGCATATGGAACTCCTTCATCCACTAAGGAGGTTCCAAGATATATGCTTGGATAAGGCACTATTTTAGGGTATTAAAGCCTTCTTCACAATCATCAATCCAACAAAAATCCGTATCTTTCCTTAGGAGATTTTGCAGAGGAGCTGCCTTGGTTGCAAAATGTGCAATCAATCTTCTATAGTAGCCCACATGCACGAGAAACCCTCTCAATTGCTTGAGGTTTGTTGGTGCTGTCAAGTGTCTTCTCAATCTTCACTGGGTCTATTGAAATCCCTTGTGTAGAGACAATATGGCCTAGAAGGACTCCTAATGAGACGCCAAAGACACATTTGTCTGGGTTGAGAGAGATCCCATACTCTCGGCATCTGTGAAAGCATTGCTCTAGGTGTCCCCAATGCTCATGGATTAAGCTATAGACACAAAAGTCATTGAGATACACCTCAATAAAATCATGCAGACGATTCTGGAAGGTAGCCATCATTACTCGTTGGAAGGTGGCAGGAGCATTACAGAGCCCAAACAGCATCACTCTATAGGTATAGGTTCCCCATTCTGTTGTGAAGGTTGTTTTGGATTGGTCCTCTTCTGCAATTTGGACTTGGTTATATCCCCCGAATCCATCCAAGAGGGAATAGAGCTCATGGCTTGTCACTGTGTCCAAGAGTTGGTCTGTGAAAGGGATAGGGAAATGATCATTCTTCATCTTCGAGTTGAGCTTTCGAAAGTCCACACATATTCCAAGTTTCCCATTCTTCTTGGGTACAATCACAATGGGAAAAACCCATTCATTGTTAGCCATGGGATAAATGAACTCGGCTTCAAGAAGCTTCAATAATTCAGAGCACAATAATTAGGATTCATACGCCATTATCTTTGCTTTATAAGTTTGGCATCAATCTCTAGGTCAATGTGATGTTGGCATACTGTGGGATCAAGCCCCTTTAGATCTTTATATGACCAAGCAAACATGTCTAGGTTCTCCTTTAGTAAGTCTCGCAGGATCACTAGTTCTTCTTCCGGAATATTGAGACCCACTTTCAGGTGACGTTCAGTACCATTAGTATCTAAGAATGTCACTTGCGTTTCACCTTCCACTTCGTGAATAAATGTCCCACGGATTACTTCTAGATAGAGGTATGACTCCTTCAAGGGAGTAGTGTCATCGTCTAATGTTCCACTTGAACCAGTGTCCTTCTGAACAAATGACTCATTTGTTTGTTGAAATTGCTGGAAGGGTATTAGAACTTTGTTTGTTTCTGTGTGAGTGGTGATTTCTTCTGGATTTAGGGATTCATGTTCAGAGGATGCGTCTAGGAATGTCACATAGCACGTACCTTCTATAAGCCATGGCTCTGATGGCTCTGGCTTCTGTTGACAAGGGGCATCATCATCCTCTTTTCTCCAGAATGTCTGGTCACGGCGACAAGAGCCACTGGTGAACTTAATTTTTATACCTTTGATCCATTGCTTATGCAGATTGTGCATACTTTGTGGTCCATTGGCCAACCCAAATGGAACCATGGTCATTCCATTCAACACCCTGAGATCTTTGGCCTCCGAGGTCCCTGTAGGGACATCAACAAGATTGTCCGCTATCAGAGAAACGTCCTCATCTGTACTTTCATAACTTGATTCATTTTCTTCCTCATCATTTTCATCCTCTTCCTCTGGAGGCTCTGTCTCTGCTTCTGTAGAGGCTCTGTAGGAGAAGAACAGAACTTTCGCCTCTACGTCTCCTTCTACTTATGCTTCTGTCTCTGGCTCTGTCTTTGCGACAGCCATGTAATAGGGAGAGCAGTACATCCATGCTTCTATCTTGCTGTCAGAGGTGATTTCAGTAGTCACTTCGAGTTGGAGGTATTCTCCCATGGACAAAGACTTTGCTTCCTTCGATAGTTGGCTTACAGTGCCCACTGTTAGGGACAGTGCCTCTATTTTCTTGGGAAAGATCTATTTAACAGCCTCTTCGTCTCCTGATGTACCATTTGTTACTTCATTGTAGGAGTCTGTTATGACTTCGATGGATGTGGATCCATTGCCTTTTTGCGATCCATACAATTTCAACACCACTTTATGGGGTCCTCTGCCTAGGGTTAGGGTTCCTTTGAACCAATCCATCCTAGCTCTTTCTTCAAAAAGCCAAGGTCTTCCCAACAGCAAAATGTAGGAGGTCCCATAAGAATTTGGTTTGACAACCAAATATGTCAGCCAATAGTATCTTCCTACAAGGGTTGTTTTCATGTATGGGAAGATGCCCAACGATTTAATTTGGTTTGCTAATTTGATTAGCCATTATGTAGGTTAAATTCCTTGCAAACCTAGATCCTTCATTGTCACATCTGTCATTATGTTTACTAATGAGCCTCCATCAATCAATGCATCTGAAATAAAGAATCCTTCTATCCATACACTAATCTCTGGGGTTACAAGATCTAGGAAGGCGTTAGCTACATCTACTTCCTTCACAGGTTTTGAGGCTTTTTTGGACTTTGTTGTTGTTGGGGAAGCAATCCTTAGTCCGCGTCTTCGTGTCAAGATGCTTTTGAATATTTTTCGGCAATTAGGAGATAGCATCAGCCACTATCAAAAGGTTAGGTTTGGTTTAAAAGTGTCTAGGTCTTTAACCAAGTCATAATCTTTGATAGGATCCACAAGCTTTTCCAATCGACTGGGAAATGGGGCCACACCCACTTTTATTTTCCCGTTTTCTTCGAGGAGCAGCAATATATGCACTTCATCCTCATGAGGAGGGACTTCTGCATTCTCTATTTCCTCGACCTCTGGTCCTACTTCTGCAATGGTCTGTGTAGCTCTCTATGGCTCTGTGATGCTCTGTAATTCTTATTTTGGATTGCATTGTTCTATTTTTCCCGAGGGAGGTTGAATTTCATCGTCTTTGCACAAAGAACGTTCTCTTTTGGAACTACTGGTTTTCCTTTCTTTGATTGTGTTATTACAGCCACTTCCAATTCAACCAAATTGGAAGCAAGTTTTTGGGTCTTCTGTTGGGTATTAGAAGTAGATTTCACAGGGATTAGACTTGGAAAATCTTTTGCAATATGGCCTTCTCCTTTGCATCCGCTGTATAAGGGCTTGTAATCCACAAATCTTCTAGGGTTTGGACAATTCTGGGAGATATGACCCTTTTCTCTACATCTATAACATTCCACCTCTGATCTCTGACCACCGTCGAACTGTTGTCCTCTGTAACTTTGAGAGGGAAACCTCCGTTGACCAAAATTAGGACCAAAATCCCTAGGCTTTGGTCCAATGTCCTGTGTTGTCATTCTGGATTCTAGAAAGTTGAATCTTGCATTTTCATCTTTTTATCTTCGTTCGTGCATCTCTTTCAGAGAGAAAATATCCTTTGTATGGTTCTTTATCACATCTCTCCCACCTCCTACAGGAGTGGATATATTGGTGGTATTAATCTTCAGCATCTGTAGCTACTCTATAATCACATCCATAAGCCCTTTCTTGATACTTGCAACTGAGTTGGATAAGTAGTCCTTTAGATTTACACTTTCTGGAATGCTTATAGTAGGGTTTTGGGAAGCTTCTGTAATTATTGCATATACAGGTTTGGTTGGTCCAGAGGGTCCTCTGTTCTGGTTCTGATTCAGAGGGACTTGGGGTTGTTGATTCCAGTTGGTAGGCTTTCACTATTGTTGAGTCGCCATTGGAGGAACTATTTGAGACCACCGTTGTTGTGGTTGAACCATCATTTGAGGCACTATCGTCTACGGCGACCACTGTGGATTAGGTGCACTATACTGTGGCGATGTTTGCATCTGGGAATAGGAGTAGGGAACTATCCCTGAGACTGCATTTGATGGGTATACCATTCCTAGCATGGGAGGGGGTAAGACTCCTCTTCGTGGAGTCATTGATAGCCTTGCTTCAACTTCGTCATACAATCTTGCACCTTCCACTACAGCTTCCAAATTGATTGGTCTTCTCAATTCCACGGACTTCCAAACTTCTGGTTGTCGGCCTCTGAGGAACACTCCTTTCTGGATACCTTCATCCAAATGATGGTTAGTCCATCTCTTCAGGATGGATTCCATTCGTGAGACATAAGCTTCTACTCTTTCTCTAGAGGATTGACTTAGGTTCATGAACTCCTATCGCATCCGCTCTTCAAAACCTTCACGCCTGAATTTAGTGAGGAATGCCAACTTCAAGTCCTCCCATGTGTGAAAAGTTCTTGCTGCTTGTCTCTCATACTATTGAAATGCCGCACCTTTGAAAGTAGTGGGAAAGATTTCTAACCAATTCTCAAGGGTTTTGGCATTGTTAGCCACACATGCTACCATAAAACTCTGCTACATGAAGATGAGGGTCTTCATTGTACTCTCCCTTAAAAATTGGCAATGGGACTATATTTTTTGGCCTATTATCAATATTTCCAGGACGAATCTGACTAGGAAGGGGACCTTGAGTCGCCATGGGGACTTCTATAAAGAGTGCTTTTAGGGTGTCAAAGGAGGCTTCTACTGCAAGCTCCTTCTCAACCTTGATTCTTGCCTTCTCTCTTCTCACGTACCTCTGGACTTGTTCTAACGCCTGCCTCTTGATTGTGTCATTCATTAGGGGGTTGGCTTCAATTAGTTGGTATGTACTCAACAGAATAGAATCAGAGAGGGGCTTTAGTCTCTGGAGGATTCTCTGGCCAACATCTCTTCCACTTCCTTCTTTTCAACATCTCTAAATTCAACTTTCAAACCACTACAGAGGGGGATATATTGGGGAGCTGAAAGTATCAAAACTCATTTTTCTTACGATTGTTGTTGTGCCATCATTATAAAAATGCCAACTTCTGATGGTTTCAATAGTGTATGCTGTAAAGAACACTCTATCTACCAACTTCCAGTGGGTTGCTAATTGGACAAATAGAAGATTGTCAGAACACTAAGCATCCCACATATCTTGCTGTTGAGCATCCACGAACAAATTTCAACTCTTTTCTTTCTTGTTTTTGTGAACCTCCATAGACCACGACTCCTGAAACTTCTTCACGATCTCCCACTTAATGATGTCTGGAAACTTCTCAATGAATGAAAAATCTTCCATGGATGGTCATTCTCTCTATTTTTTCTCTTCAGTTTGTTTCCAAATAATTTCCACCAAGATGCATGTCTTTGTTGTCTCAACATTAAGAGGAAATAGTCCACCACATAGAGATTAAATCATGATGGTAATATGTTTCCACCATTGTGGGATGAAATTCTTGTAGAAAGTGGATATGGCAATAAGAATCTCCAACTCTTTAGTGGAAGAAGGAACTTTGCAAACATCCATTGAAATCTTCTCTTCTTGGAAATGCCATTTCCTTCATTTTCAACCTCTTCTGATGCTTGTTGATGGCAAGTTTCCCCGGCTGTGCACCAAAAACATGGAGCCCCAAGAGAGACACCAAGGAAAAGGGATTTCTACTGTTAGAAAATCTATCTTGTAACATCCACAAGCTTTTGTTTCATTCTGTAGAGAACCACAACTAGGAAAACAACAAATCTTCATGCAGCATCATATTAGATATCTCCCACGGATTTGATAGAATCAATCATAATCTTCAACATCCTCATAGAATCCATCATAAATAATAATAACACAAAGGAATACACAAATTTTGAATGAAAATAAATCACATACTATTCATCTTCATTGTCTTCATAGCTTTCTCTCTCAATCTTTCATAAAAGATACATTGTTTTGATAGAATTGGCTATCTTTGTCTCTCTCTCTCTATCAATAGTACATCATCTCCTCACTACAATGCTCAAGAATGACACTTAATCATCCTTCTTAGGTCTTGGATGCACCTCCCAAGAGGTATGGGAGGTATGAAAGGGCACCAGATCCACTACAGTGACTCTTCATAGCTCACTACTGTCACTGTCACTCCAGTCTTCTCTTCAGACTTCAGCAGCTGCTTCTTCCATTTGTTTTAGCTCGTTTGAACTTAGATTTATCCTTTCCAAAAGCTAGAAAACTTTTCCAATGTCACACATACATTCTACATAACACTTATAGAAAATCTACATAACAGAACAGAATAGGAAAAGAGCAGAGACAGAGTAGAGACAGAGGCTCTACAGAGGGCTACAGAAGGTCATTAGAGAACAAGAGATCCTCATAACTCAAACTAAAACCATTCCAAACTATTAAAAACTATTCAATAAGCTTTCAAAAGACCTCAAACTTCATCAATAATCAATCCATGCTTCATACAGAAGAAAATTAGAACAAAACGCACGCTAAATAGAAGGTATCAGAACCAATCAGAACCTCAACAAAACCTACCAAAACATCATAGAGCTTCATGTTTCCACTAAGAATCATCATGAGCTTCCAAAACATAATCAATATCATCCAAAACACTCTCAAACACTTCCAAAAACAACCAAACATCACTTCAGTCTCTAAAACAACATCTAATAAGAATCCTCAAAAATTCAGTCTTTTTCCACTCTCTTAGCACTTCCAACCAACATCTAATAAGAATCCTCAATATCATCCCTACATAAAACAAAAAAACTCACTTTAAAATTCATCTTAGTAACCCCTATTAGCTAATTCTTTAGGATGTCTAATCATTGTAATCTTCATTGTTCTACCATCTTAACCTAAAATAGAGCCAGAGCCAATTTTGAAAATTTAGTAGATAGATAAATTGCTTGAAGAAAGAATATTGCCTAATTATCCACTATCCAAAGGAACTTCATTTAACATCTTTTCCATATACTCAACTTGAATTTTGAGAGTTTATATTCCACTATCTGTTGCTAATGAATAGGTAGTATAACACAACATACGATAGCTGTGAATTCTAAACATGGCT
The DNA here is from genome assembly GCF_053477565.2 of Lygodium microphyllum. Classification (NCBI taxonomy): domain Eukaryota; kingdom Viridiplantae; phylum Streptophyta; class Polypodiopsida; order Schizaeales; family Lygodiaceae; genus Lygodium; species Lygodium microphyllum. The sequence goes on along the minus strand of NC_141144.1, from coordinate 52,968,783 downwards.
CTTTGTTACCAATACTCTTGCAATGTTCTTTCAGCTTTTGTAGTAGGATTTCTTTAAAACCAAGAATCTAATTTAAAACATGTTGAAGTGTCAACTACAAAGATGAAGTAACTAAGGCTTGAAACTGCAATGCTTCATATACCCCTATTTCAAGTACTGCTAGTTTTGAAATAGTAGGTTTCCTCAACTCTAATTGTTCACGATTTTTCAAGAAATCCTCCTCTTGAACCTTAATTTTTGTTTCTCTATTTCTCCTACCTCTGTAGTTGTTGTATTTGACAGGTTGCTTGATTTTTGACATCTTTTTGAACTTTTCAATCTAGGTTCTTTTTCTTCTAAGCTATTCTCATCACTACCATTGCCTCGGCATCCTCTTCACATTCTTCAACCTCCATACAAATAGAACAATCACACCAAATAGGAACTTGTGGGACACTATCCACATGCTAAACTGGCACCATCCTGAATTGCTGAACTTCAGGTGTCACAATTATGTATCCTCATGTCCCCCCCACCGCCTTGTGGCATGCTGTGGGCACGTGTCCTCCGTGGCACGTATTCTGCGGCTCGATCTTTTCTACGTCGTCGCCTATGTGTGCACGGGGTGCTCTTCACGTGGATGCTTGCCCTTCGTGTTAGAAATGACACGCGACGGCGGCATTCAATCTTTTGTGCGTCGCCTCCATGTGTGCGGGGTTTAGGGTTCACATTTAGTAGCGTCCTCCGTGGCATGAGCGGCATGGCATGCCGCCATGCCTCTCTCTTGAGCTCTCTCGTGCCACTTTCCGAGTATACAAGAGCTCTTTGGAATTCCTCTGTGTTCGTGGTGCGGTCATACCAGCGCTAATACACCGGATCCCATCAGAACTCCGCAGTTAAGCGCGCTTGGGCCAGAACAGTACTGGGATGGGTGACCTCCCGGGAAGTCCTGGTGCTGCACCCTTTTGCATGCTTGTTTCGAGACCGTGGCATGGAAATCCCCTCGGATCACGTCTTGACTCTCCAACGCTGACATCGTGGTAGGAAACCCCCTCGCCTTGCCATGATGCGGCGCCTCCTCTCCTCGTCGCGATTGTCTTTGCGTACGTCGTGCCTGGCCCCTCCCTCTGCCTCACTTTCACGTGATACCCCCTCCTCACGATGTGAGGTTTTTTGGGAGCGGAGGGTGAAAGATGGAGTTCTTTGGGGTGGCTCAACTTGCTTAAGCCAGTATTTTGTATGAGTCAATGTATATGAATTAAAAGCCAGAGTTACTGAATTATACATGCAGGATGCTGATTGTGCTGACTGGGTAGCTTTCAGGAAGACACTTAGGGAAGAATTTTACATTGAAGACACCAATTTGATTACTCGAAAGACTTTCAAAGAGTGGGTTCTACAAGCTAATAAGGGTTTTATGGCTCTACAAATTTATTAACAGAATTTAAAAGTTGGTTTGAGCAGTTAGATCTTGCAGAATAGCAAGCTCTTGCAAGTCAAAAATTTCAATTGTTTCTACAAGTAGCAAATCTTGAGTTTGGAGAGAAGCTTGATGATTTGTTAGAGGATCAAACTACAGAGATAGGGCTTAAAATAGAGTGAAGACATGTTAAGGAAGCTGTTACTGCACTGGTGAAAATCATAGAAGAAGAGAAGGATTGCATGTATCTAGCTTTCCCACTGTTACAAGCAAAAAAGTTTATATATCTATTAAGTTAGCCACGTCGTGGCTAACCCTATGACTGCATCTACTCTTCCCAATGTTAGGGAGGAAGATATATTAGATGAATTAGTCAAAGGCATGAGGAATCTATAGTTGAAGGTTGCAAAATTGGATGAGAAAGGACAAGAGGAATGTGAATGGGTAGCAGCCCCTAAACCAGGGAAAAGATTTATGTGGTGTGATAGTTTGCAGCATGAAAGGAAGGATTGTGCTGGTTATCAAGAGCCTTGGTATGACAACTCATCTTTTGGAAAGATGGCAATATCCATGCACAAGAAACAGGATTGCCTCTTGCTTCAAATTTTGGAAAGGGAGGTATGTAAAAGTTGTTAGAAGATATGACTATCCAAAATTATTATGCAATTGTGCATGCTTCTAATTTTGGTCTATAGTTGGATAGAATGCTTGGCCAAGTGACAATTGGTGTGAAGGCTACAATATGGACACATGCTTTGTATGCAACTGAAAAGAGAAAAGTTATTAATAGTAAAATATCTCATGTAGGGCAATACATTTGTGACATAACTAGCTCGGAATCACCGGTAAATGCATATTATTTAGTGGATGTATATTTAGCAAAAGTACAAAATATGGATGTACTTGTGGAAGAGAAACAAAAGAGAGATGAAGAGAATACCATGATATCTAAGAGAGTGACAAGAAGAAGTGTGGATCAGCCTAAAGCTACAAATCAACCACCTCCCCAGCATGTTATGGAAGAGGTTGGGCAAGAGCAAAAACAAGATAGCAAGAAAGAGGACAAACAACTAGGATATAAGTTATAATCTGATATTGAGAAAACTACAGATACCTTGGAAGATCCTATAGTGGAAGGGTCAACCATTGCACATGTATATTTTCTTGATGCATCTTAAGAGGTTTATGAAGCTTATATTTTACCTAATGCAAGGACTGAAACGGAGATTAGTGAAGTGTTGGATGCATATGATTTGTAGGATATAGTTATCATTTCTAAGATAGTTCATGAGCTTGAGGATATGCCTTTATAGGATATTAGATGTAATTCTTTATAGGTGAAAATTGTTTCCGATGCTTTGTCAGAGGCCTAGTATTTTTGAACCATCCATACTAAGAACAGTAGCACTAATGACTAAGATGACATTGACTCTCTATATTAATAAGAAAGCCAAATGATGATGCATTCAATGTTTTTTCACACTCTGTCCATATAGTGGCACGATAGTGTGCCATCAAGACTTCCAGGTATGACCAAATATATGCGGTGCCAACTTCATTTAGAGTTTTAAGAGTGATAAGAAATCGACCATTAGGAGACAACATTATACTACATCCATACTTGAATAGGATATCAATAGAGAAAATCAACATTGTAAGCCAAATCAACTCAAGTGACCTCTTGACTAACATATTAACTTATATCACATATGTGAGCATTCCTCCATAGGATTTGGACTATCATGCAACATTAGAGTATAACCCAACCTTTTACGACTAGCTCTTGAAATAGTGAGGCACACCAAGGACACTGAAGGTCCTTACATGCTTACTTCCACAATCCTATAGGAAGGATTTTCATCATTTCCAAGAGGGAAAGGGCAAAGTGGAAGGTGAATGCAAAATTGAAATAGGAGTTGAACTTCAAAGTGAACTCATTGTATGATGTTGTGTAATGACAAAACCCAAAAGCTAGGGTAGTAAGATAAGACTAACAAGCTCCCATTCTCAAGGAAGAACACAAAAAATATGGCTTAGCTAGTCAAATAGGCATCTTCAACCAACAGAAATGTCACTGTATCTATAACTTGGAGGAGATGATGACATTGGAAGAATCAGTCAGACAAATAATAGAACAATGCAATCTTGCTAAGTACCTAGAGAAGTTGGGCCAGGACATAGATCATAGCAAATGCACCAAATTTTTGAAAACTTTTGATGTCCAAAAGAATAGTGGCACAATGACAAATAGAGAAAGAGATGCCACTAGGAGGGTGGAAGTCAAACTTAGCCTGGAGGCCATGGAGAAGGCCTTTTGGTTAGTGGAGAAGCCAAAAAAGAGGCCAAAGAGAGATGTCTATGGGATGTTAGGAATGGATAAGAAGAAATTTTACACAAATGACAAAATCAACTTGTCTGATATTCCCAAGCCCACTATCAGACTACAAGTGAAGATGGTCTACACTCTCTTCTCAAATCAAAGATATAACATCCTTATGAACAAAATAAGAGTTCCCTTACTTGAAAGGCTTGCAGTAAATATACTGGATGAGGTAAACTAGAATGCTTATGTCCAAAAAACAATTCAAGCATCGGTAAAGATGCTAGCGACAACTCCAAGGACAAGAAGAGGAGAGTCTGCAGATAAACAATGTAATCGAAGAGAAAAAACCTTGCATCCAAGGTAGCGACCATATGGTTCGGAGGGGTGATGACTGCCATTATACAGGAAGCCATAGGGGAGGTGGAAAGAGAAGTAGTGGAGGATATCCCTAAATAATCACCAATCTAAGAAGAGCATCCCTCTCCCACTCCAATGAGCCCTCTTGCTTTATTCTAAATAGGAAATTTGTAGGAAGAAAAACTCAATAGAGTTCACTAGGAGAAGACAGAACAAGTTGTTAAGAAGAGAAAAGCCAACTGCCAAACTCAACAAAAAGAAACTTCAAGCGAGAGGATAGTTAGTGAACGAGGGGAGTGGGGCCCTCTGCCATCAAGCTATGGAGAAAGAAGAATCATGTCGAGAATACCAAGAAAAAAGATCGAAGCCATAGTAGAAGGGGGCAAAGACCCAAAAGCTGCCCAAGAAGAATCAAGAAGACTGTAAGAAAAATACAAAAAGAACGGGAGGAAGAAGATGAGCGCTTGCGGAGACTGGAAGAGGAGTCAAAAAGATTTGAAGGATAATGTAAAAAGAAACAAGAGAAAGAGGAAGAAAGGTTGAGAAGACACGAGGATGAGTAGCTGGCTCTTGCCATTAAAAGATCTATATAGCAATTTTATCGATTTGAAGAGCTAGCCATGCAAATCCCAAATCATGGAGACATTACCTAGAAAAACTGCTACCACCAAAAGGGACGGAACAAAGGCTTGTGGTAATTGGCAAGGGAAAGGCTCCCCTACACCCACCTCCAATAGTCATGGTCAGCATGGCCACTTCAATGCAAGGAACCACAAAAGGACAGTCAATGAAAGTAACATCATGGCTTGGGTGCAGTATCTCATAAGCAAAGTGCAACAACTTGTACCTACACCGAGTGAAGGAGCTCCACTTGTAGGAATCAAAAGGCTAGGAATAGCTTATGTGGAATCACACCAAGGGTCAAAGATACCCCACCTTGAAGTATCCACTACTTTGTTACCCTCAGCAATGCGCAACATAGAAGAGTATAATGAGCTAGTGAAAGAACTTCACAGCCAACATGACAAGATGAATGAAGAAAGAAAGGCCACACTTGCCGAGCTAGACAAAGAAAGAAATGCCTTTACCTCGCCTTTACAAACTATCGACTAGAAAAAAAAAGGTAGACGACCATAATAACCAAGGAAGTAATTGCATTAAAAGAGGCCTTAAAGGCAAGGTATGGTGAATAAAGTCAATGAGACTTGTATGATGAATAAAGGGAGAGTTGCATTGCTTTAGAGAAACAATGCACTTTCACATCTCAAGGATAGGAGACACTTTGAGGAAGAGGTCAATGGCTTAAAGAAATAAAGAGAACAGCTATCCAAAGAACTACAAGAGACAAAGGCACAAGGTGAGCAAGAAGCAAGGAAAAAGATGGTGAAGCTTCAAAACAAGTTGTAGGAAACACTCTCCAATCAAGAGTGGCTGAAACAATAGAAAGTGTGCCAAAACTGAGAGAACAAATAAATGAGTACATTATGGCAAGAGCAAGAGTAAGTAATCACTACCCTTGCACAATACCATGATGATAGGATTAAAGATTTAGCTTACCACCTGGTACATTTAGAGAATGAACACATTATGGCAGAAAGCAAAGCTGAAGTTGTGGACAAGGATGCTTTTGTAGCAAAATTCCTTCTTGAACACAGTACTAAATGTCACCCAAACAAGAGAGGAAGAGATGATTAATGAACTCAAAAGGAAATTAGAGTTGGCAAGGAGAGCACTTAAACATGGACTCCATGCTAAGGCATCCAAACCTAGCACCAACTTAGGTGTAGGGGAACAAAGAGCTCATTTCATCATGGTTGGATTATCCATGTAGGAACTTGAATTGCTAGGGTTTGGGGAGCAATACCAGTAAGCAAATCCTCCCCTTAAGGAGCCAAGAGAGCCAATACACAAAGAGGGGCCGGACTTTGAGCAAGACTATGATGAGGAGGAAGAGTCGCGTGAACCAAGTCCCCCCACTACAAACACAAGCACAAATAGAAGAGTAAGCTGATGAAACCATTACCTCAACCACTAAAGTGGCTTCCATAACCTGAGCCACTAAAGTGGCTTGCAGAAACTTTTACCACAAATTACAAGACTACTACTAAAGCCACGTCCACTTATTCTTGTTGGTCAAAATATCCTTGTTTTGGGTCAAATTACTTTCTTTTGTTTATGTCATATGGGTTCGATAAAATGGATTCATTATTTTTGTTGATTGTTTGTGTTCTATAGATTTGGAAAATTGGTTCCAATGGATTCATGAGAAGAGTTCCCATGGGATTGATGGCTCTAACTTTTGATCCAGCTTGATATCATTAACATATGCTCTATCAAAATGTTGGGTTCATGGAAGAATAAATAATTGAGACTACATTAAGCATGATATTAGGCAATGGTTAACTACAACTTACCTCTAGAAGAGGTAGATTGCCACATGATCAAAAATGTTTCATGCACCATCATTTTGCATGGCACCAAAACTATTTTGATGATAAGGGCATAAAAGGTCCTTGAAACGAACAACTGATGTCTAACATATTGGATGAAAGACTTATTACATAGAAATACCAACTTAAAACATGATTTAGTAATTTTCATGTTCTATGATAAATTTTCCTAACACGTGTTGTGCTAGCAACCTTGTTTACTTAATGGGCATCAATGCTAGCTTGATTAGTATGAGACACTAGAAACACATCGAAGTCTTTAGTGAAATACCGCTCTTACTACAAGGGGTCTGAGTTTATCAACATAGCATTTACATGATCTTGGGTTTGATGCTCAATGATAGAACTATGCCTTTAGATCTAAAATACTACATGAGGTCGAAAAACCCAAATGCATTATATTGTACATGGCTAAAGTGCATAGAGGTATAATAAATCATGACCTTAACCAAATTGATGCATACTAACCTCATAAAAGATAGGGATGGCTTAATGATCATTTGTGATTTTTGCAAGAAAAAAGAGAAATCTTAAAAAAGCTTAAGATGAAAAAAAATACAATGAAAATTCACAACTAAAATGAATAGATTACTTGAATTGTAGCTTCTAGTACAAATACAAAGTTAAGATATTTTAAAATAGCTCCAAGGGTTGTTGCATGTTACAATTTCATTCACATTAAGAATATTATCCTATTTTCCATTGTAAAATGAACATTAATGAGTTGCAAAATTTTGAAGGTAAACCATCATGGTACTATCCTTTATAAGATAATTGTAAATGAGAAGTCTCCCCAAATATTTAAAATGTATATGTAACTATCATGTAGAAGATGCATTTTCAAAAAAACTTTAGATGACTATCAAGTTAAGTTACTCATGAAGTGAAGTCTTTTGATACACACTTAAAAAGACTCCCTTAATGCTTAAAATTTCTCAATCAAGTTCTTAATGTATGATCTAATCTGCAGTATTGGAGGCGTGAAGTTTCTCGACTAAAAGTTGAAGCAACATTACTGGAACAGAGGAACAGGTTAGAGTTGTGGTGGTTGTGATACTTCCACATTCTAATTTAATATTGAAAATAATTTCATGATGATAAACATGCATAATATATTATAGAAATATATTTTTTGGAATTAGTGCTCATGTATAATATGTTATCAAATATATTTCCTAGAAGTAGTGTTTTCTAGTAGGGGTATGTGTGATAATTATTTAAAACTTGTCTTCTATTAAAACATATAAAGACACATGCTTGGAGAAAACTTGGGATGCATGCAAATCATGGATTTGCAAACACTCGAAGGTCAGCTTGAAACTAGCCTTAATAGAATAAAATCAAGGAAGGTGAGTCAAAGCTTGCTTCTATGACCATTGTTTTTTAATTGCAAAGCCAATTGTGCCCCTAAGATTTGGATATAATTTTTGTATCATTATTGCAACAGATAGAAATGCTTGTTGAACATTTTCATCAATTCTATGAAAAGGTAAGTTTTGATCTTTTCTTATTAGTCACTTAATGAGAGAGTAAATAATTATAATAATGAGGTATTATTATGCTTACTTGGAGCATCTTTAATCTATATTAGAATTAGAAAGCAAGAAAGAAAAATGTAGGTTGATGATAACTCTTGTGTATTATTGGCCACAAAAAATTTAAAAGGGGTGGGTCACCTACACTTGATGATTATTTAGTATATTTCCTCATGCAGGATCGTGTTCTTTCTCAAGAGAATGAGCTTCTTAGATGCATGGTAAGACAATGGAAAACCTTCCTTTGTGTGAATTCAGTCCATCATTATTTGATTTTGTGATGGTAATAGCCATGGGGAATATATTTTAATGTGATTTGTGACTTTTGATAGCTTGCAAATTTGTCCATGAAATCACACAGCGTGATGGCCTTGAGCTATTCAAATATACAAGATTTCTCAAGCCCCAACAAGATTGCATCAGGGAAAAATTCAAGCTCTCTAGCACAAAATGAATCAAGCTCCACCGTACCTGAAACAACCCTTCATTTGGGTCATTTCACAAGATTTTAATTATCATTAACTACTATGTAACGACCAACTCATTCTAGATTCTCATAATATGATTAGCATGAGAGTTTCATCCAGTATTTTCACAATATGATTAGCATGACAGTCCCATACTTATCATGTGAGACAAAAAACCCTTTTTTTATAATTCTATTGTAAGTATTTCCTAGTACCAATAAATTATTGTTACTTTATTATCATAGACTTGTATAGAAAAAGAGAATAGAGAACTAGATGTGAAAATTGTAGAAACTCAAAAAGAAGTAAAAGATGGGAAAAATAGATGAAGAGGCCTCAATGTATTCATGTGCTAAGTGAAAACAAGTACCATACATCCTTTTACGTGGAAGTATGAACGTGCTATCTTGATAGATCTTGTTCAAGTATGACCTCATGTAAAATTGGGTACATGAAGCCCACTATAGACCTTGCTATGCAAAAAATTAGTATTCTTTGTGATTGGATGAATCTAATGAGAAGCTTGATAGCTTTAAATAAACATCTTTTCATGACTTTGTACCCCATGTAAGTTGCTAAACTCTTTCATGAATTTAGAATTTAGAGAAACTCAAAATAAAAAATTGACAAAGAATAGATGTAGTAAAATAAAACCTCTAACTTGAGAGGTCATACTAAAAGGATGAAACTCTTGAATGAGGATGGTTGATATAAAGTTTGAATAGGTGAATCAAATGAGGAGGATAATACCTCAAAATAAATCTATATTCATGTACTTTTGGCCCATGTAAGTTGCTCAAGTCTATCATCAATTAAAAATTCAAAGCAACTAAAACTAGAGAACTGACAAATAGTATAATCTAGTAAAACAAACCTTCTAATTCGAGTGCTCTTCAAATAAAAGGGCACATTAAAAGTATTCATGCATACCTAGATTTTGGTAGTTAGATAAGTATTAAATCTCCATCCTTGAATTCTAGAGGTCTTTTCCTCTCATTCGCATACAATTTCATTTGGTCTTAATCATTCTTAAAGTTGATTTTGCACAAGGGTGTATCTTCTCATCCTTTCCACGAGGGTTGATCTTCTCATGAAATATAGTGATTAGAACATAAGGGTTGATTTTTTCATGAAACATAGTGATGGAAAGGGAAACTTTACAGCTATAAATTTAACTAAAAGGGAAAACTCCAATACTAGCATAATTAGTACTAAGATACACAAAATTAACCAAGTGAAGCCATAAATCCATGAATTCTAAATAGCAGAACAATGTGTTACAAATATGTTTACAACAACTTTGTGACTCTAATAAATAAACCATCAATTTAATTATGATATGTGGTTAACGAGGGAATCTTGGTATCCACCATAGGGTTAAGTAATCCTTGTGAAAAATTGCTCATTAACTTGGAGTCCCTATCTTGAATGATGACTTGAGGTAAGTAATCACACTTGAATAGATGAACCATAACTTCACTTACAACTCAGGACACTATGTATTGAGTTTTTGTTGGAATGAAGTGGGTTGCTTTTGTGGGGCTTTTCACCACCACATACATACTCTTCTATCATTTAACCTTCATTAAGTTATTCTTAATTTCTCTTTCACTCACAAGGTGTACCAAAGTACTCTACTTTGTATGAAAGAATGCCTTGCTTTTCTTGGCAAACAGTTGGTGCTTTCAAATGATTCAAAAACAATCCTCTTACATGTGTCAAATGCTCCTCCTTTCTTTCTAATTAGTGAGGATATCATCAAACACTTCCAAGAAAAACTTGAAGAGAAGCCCTTGTAAGACATTGTTCATCAAGCTTTAAAATGTGGCAAGGGCATTGGTTTTATTCAAATTTTAATGGGGTTAAATGGTACGATGTGCACATGCAACTTTCATATCACTTTATTTCTATTAACTATAATTTATTTTTCCAAAGATTCAATGTCTCTTACTAATTTTAATGGTCCAATGACAGGTTAATATTATTGGAAATTAAATATGTGTTACTATACATGTGAATAGAGAGCTAAAATTTGTCATTATAGTTTGTAGAAAAAGCAAAGTGAAAGAGGAGCATAGAAATTGGGGCTTTGAGGGATTCCTATATTTCCTATTAACCTTGAATCTATTTGATTAGTTTTTCTTCTTGTGGTTTTTTTTTCCCATTTGAATTTAGTGCTTGTATTGATTTAAATTAGCTATTGAATTTTTCATTTTTGTGTTTGAGGCTGATAGGAGCAAAAGATGGGAGGTAATTTGAAAGGGATGCTATCAAGATTTTCAAAAATCAATTGATTTTAAAGCTCAATAATTATAATTATCTATTTTCTTACTAGGAGGGGAAAGGATGAACAAGTTGTCTTGAATGGGTAGTTGGAAAGAGGGGTTTTTGCACCTTCAGAAGGATTTTCTTGGACAAAATTTCCTTAAGTTGATTATAAAATAGGTTCAAAACGTAAAAATTTAGCTGTAACTCATTAAAAAATTGGCCCCTTGTCATTAAATATTATTGTATGCTAAGACTGCAATGGATAAGCAGGGAAATTTTAAAGATGTTGAAAACTATTTTAATAAGAAGCAAATTAATGGTGACCAATGCATCAAGAATGGGCTTTGCTAGGAAGTCCCTATAAAGTTTGGTTGACATCTGGGCTCATATGCAAAGGCTAGAGGGCCAGAAAGGGTGATGTTTACTAGCTGGGGCTACATGATGTAAAGAATAGATGCAAGTTGTGAAAAAAATCTTAAGGGCTAATACCTTCAAAATTTGGTCCTAGTGACCTCAACAAAGTTGAAGATTGTGAGTGGAGATACATTTTTTCTTTTTAAAGATTGGCAATTTGAGTTATGGTTTGGAATATACAAGTAATTTTTTAAAGGGTGGTCTTATACAACAATTTTCTTGTAAAGAGACTGAGTATGATGGATGTAATCTACTATATGTGACATATGCTTTGCCAAAGCTACATAAGCTTGATATGTGGGTACCTAAAAAAGGAAACATGATCAAGATATGCAAAAAGAGAAATGCAAAAGAGGTCTATCCACTGTTGAACCTAGTTAAAGATGAGTAGATTGACATAAATGAGGAAGAGGAATTAGTGGCAGATATGGAAGATGCAACTAAAGATGAGTTGACATCTAAACTTGGGATGCTTGGTGGATTTAAAAGGATTGAAATGTTACAGGAGCTATCATTTCCAAGGATGGATACTAAGGGATACATTCAGAATGGGATGTCTACACTCTTGATGTCTTACGATCTGAGTGGGAGTAGTTCGACTTGTAATATGGCATGATAACTTGGAGAGGAGACAAGGTAAAGGTGGAGGGAGGAGCCAAAGAAAGTAAGTGGGCTAGAGGCTTAGCATTGGTGAGGAGAGAGGAGAATGTTGGGACTGTTTTTGAACATCATGGAAAAATGGGGAAAGAGAAGGTAGCAAGTTATCTCTGATGATCTTCATTTCTTACAAGGTCTTTGAGGCAATCTCTCACTTTATTCCTAGTCTTGAACATCAAGTGAGCCTCCCTTGATCATGAAAGAGGATTTTTTGATGGGCTTATGCTCTTCATATGGGCTATTTTCGGTAGTGAATCACATTAAAGAATAAGGTAGTAAGCTGAAAAAAGAGATTTTACACTCAAATAGGGCTTCTCTTGAGTTTTGCTACTTGATTCTTAATCTCTACCTTTGGTAGATATAGTATAGATAACAAAGATAAGATTTTTTCTTGAATTTGGGGCTATATATATGCCATATTTTGGTATTATCATAAAACTGTAAGTATAGGGTTGATGTGCTTTTCAAGGCCCATAGAGGGTATTTTTTGGGATTTATGCATTCCTATTCATATGTAGTCTAGAATGGTGCCAACTACCATCTTTTATCATTAGATTGATGTATGCATGAGATTTTGAGGTGTTACCTATAGCTTTTAGATAATGTGTAGGAAATATTATTTATGTATTTGTGCATATATTGAGCCATAGTCTCAATTTATGTTGGGCTATTATCCCAAGTGTGTGCATGTGCCTTTGTATTGGGCACATCTATCACATCTATTAGATGTATTGTAGATTGATTTCTCTACTTAGCCATGTAAAATGAAGTCACTTGGTTTCACCTCTATCTATTTCTAGTAAATATTCCAAATTTTAAATTCTCTTTCTTTCATCTTCTTTCATCTCTCAATCTCCCTACACCGTTTTGTCTCTTACCCCTATGGTAGACCTTCAATGCATGCACATGAATGTGTCAAGGAAAAATGGCAAACACCAAAAAGGGGGAAATGATGTATACGTTTGGTCCATGAAAAGCATTTTGGGTTATGGAAACCTGATAGGGGAAAGAATGAGATGGATACAATATGTCTAGTGCCATTAAAAGGATAAATATTTTCTTGGAAGATACAGGTTTGAGGAAGGATAGCTAGGCCACCCATATTGATTATGGGTAATTTACAAAAGTCAAATTTAAGTACATATGGTATGAGAAACGTGTCTCCTATAATCCTTAGGCTCCCTAGGTAGTTCTTTTCATTCTAAGAACTATCTAACATGGGTTTACAACCAAATCATTGCCTTGCATTGATACTTGCATTCCACGATGAGATGGTTAAGCATGCAATGGGATATGTTGATTGGTCTTTGTACTAACTTCTTTGCATGTAGGTATGTTTTTTAAATTGGAAATTCAAGGGTTATGGCCCCTCCAATTATGGCATGGCAATTTACTTCATGTGTTCTTTACAACCAACCATTCATGTGTTGATAATTGGCCAACTTTAAGTCCCACAGTACAAGGATATAGGATTATAGGGATGGCCATTTCCAATGCAAATTAGCGGTGTCACGATTTGCCTCGCATTTGCAATGCAAATAGCGACGGCACTCAGGCGAAAAAAAGCGGGCCAAAACCCGAGCGCCGCATTTTGCGCAAGACAACGAAAGAGGAAGCGAAAGGGAGAGCAAATTGCATCTTGTGTTTGAGAAGGAGAGGGAGAGAAAGAGAGAAAGAGGGAGAAGGAGAGCTTCTCACCGCCACCACCGTTGTTTGCGAAGAAGAGGAGGAAGTGCATTGAGGGTGAAGAGGAGCCACCATCACGAAGAGGAGCCGCCGAATTTCCCACGAGTTTGGGATACGTGGTCAAATCTTTGGATTTGTCATAACTTGAACACTATAACTCCAAATTGAGCGCTCTATAGCTCAATAGATCCCATTTTTCAAGCGCTTTCCAATGATAGGTCACACCACATAGTTTTGAGAAACTTATGGGCATGTTATCTGGGTGCCACCTTTTAAGTATTCGAAAAATGGAAATTGGGAGATTCCCAAACTCACTAATATTGTGTTTCTTGGTTTGTTTTTTTTTTTTCCTTTTCTTTTGATTGTTTTTGTTAAAAATGATGTGTACCGAGAGAGAAAAAGAGGAAATGAGAGAGGGAGAGGAATACAGAAAAAGAAATAAGGAACAAGAGAGAGAGAGGGGAAAAATATGAAACATAATAAAGAAAGAGAGAAAGAGAGAGGGAGGGAGGGAGAGAGGAGAATGAATGGATAAAAAACAAAGAGAGAGTAAGATCTTGTTCTTTAATTTCTTCTTTTCTTGTTTGTAGTAGTAATAATAGTAGTTGTAGTAGTAGTAGTTCTTTAATTTCTTCTTTTCTTGTTTGTAGTGGTACTAGTAGTAATGGTGGTGGTGGTAGTAGTGGTGGTAATAGCAGTGGTGGTGCACAGAGAGAGAGAGAGAGAGAGAGAGAGAAAGAGAGAGATGAGAGAGAGAGAGAGAGAGAGAGAGAGAGAGAGAGATTTTTTCTTTAGGATGCATCTTGGGTGTGTTCAACGCCTCGAGAAGGTGAGTAGTAGTAGTAGTAGTAGTAGTAGAGATTTTTTCTTTAGGATGCATCTTGGGTGTGAGTAGTAGTAGTAGTAGTGGTGGTAATAGCAGTGGTGGTGGTAATAGCAGTGGTGGTGCACACACACACACACACACACACACACACACACACACACAGAGAGAGAGAGAGAGAAAGAGAGAGATGAGAGAGAGAGAGAGAGAGAGAGAGATTTTTTCTTTAGGATGCATCTTGGGTGTGTTCAACGCCTCGAGAAGGTGAGTAGTAGTAGTAGTAGTAGTAGTAGTAGTAGTAGAGATTTTTTCTTTAGGATGCATCTTGGGTGTTAGTAGTAGTAGTAGTAGTAGTAGTAGTAGTAGTAGTAGTAGTAGTAGTAGTAGTAGTAGTAGTAGTAGTAGTAGTAGTAGTAGTAGTAGTAGTAGTAGTAGTAGTAGTAGTAGTAGTAGTAGTAGTAGTAGTAGTAGTAGTAGTAGTAGTAGTAGTAGTAGTAGTAGTAGTAGTAGTAGTAGTAGTAGTAGTAGTAGTAGTAGTAGTAGTAGTAGTAGTAGTAGTAGTAGTAGTAGTAGTAGTAGTAGTAGTAGTAGTAGTAGTAGTAGTAGTAGTAGTAGTAGTAGTAGTAGTAGTAGTAGTAGTAGTAGTAGTAGTAGTAGTAGTAGTAGTAGTAGTAGTAGTAGTAGTAGTAGTAGTAGTAGTAGTAGTAGTAGTAGTAGTAGTAGTAGTAGTAGTAGTAGTAGTAGTAGTAGTAGTAGTAGTAGTAGTAGTAGTAGTAGTAGTAGTAGTAGTAGTAGTAGTAGTAGTAGTAGTAGTAGTAGTAGTAGTAGGGAAAAAAGGTGGTGAGGTCTAGTGCAATACCACGGGATCATTTATAATCTAAACTCTAGGTCAGTGCCCTTTCTGTTCCATTCCGTAAGGTCTAGTGCAATACCACGGGATCATTTATAATCTAAACTCTAGGTCAGTGCCCTTTCTGTTCCATTCCGTAACGTGGTTACCTGTTATCTTCAGGACATGTCTTAGTAGTCCATCAGAAAGGATGTCTAGAAAGCTCCGCCTAGCACTCCCATGGAATGTTATGGGGTTTGCGATCTAGGACTCTCCGCGTCTGCCACGTAGCGGAAGTATTCCGACCATTCCCACTTAAGACCGACCTGAATTAGGGTTATTCCTATTGGTCATTTTCAAACGGCAACTAGCATCGAACCCAAGCGAACTACTTTACGCAGAAACACCAGGTCCGAAGCAGATTCACACTGCACTTGGTTCAAGGAGAATGGAAAATGAGAGGGATGCGAAGCTCAACCTCTCGGCCATAAGGCATAGTCCCATTCCGTTCCCCTAAAACAGTGTAAATCGGGATCATTTATAATCTAAACTCTAGGTCAGCGCCCTTTCTGTTCGTGTCCTTTGAATGATCTTCCTGCTGTCCATCGTGATTTGAGAAAAGTTCCCAGTCTTTAATGGATTGGAAAAAGGGGGAAACAAGGGGTGTACAAGACCTTCTAAAGGAAGGCCTTAAGGAAGCCACATGAAGAAGGGCTTCCTAGGAGGCTTTAGAAGCTTCCCCAAGAAGCTTCTAAACCTTCTGGGGTAAATGGAGGCCCACGTGGAGGAAGGGAAAGGTGGTAGATCAACAACAACTTCCCCTATGGCGGTGGCACTGTTGCGGCAGCTGGTTGCTTGCTCCTTCTCTCGATCACGGGACGTCATCAACACTTCACTCACTATCACCAACAGCACCAACAGTCGGGCCACTCCTCCCTCCACCCTTCCCCTTTGCTCCTCTCCCACTTTCTCTCCTCTTCCTCCCGACATTGCCCCTCCTCTCGACCGTAGCGTCAACAGTGTGAGGGCTCCCTCACGGCCTGGCAGCGTCCCGTTCTCCCCAGCTTACTCCACGGCTAGCGTTACGCTTTCCAATCAATAGTGTGATGATAAATACAGCCTCCTTTCTCCTCTTCACATGACCACCATCAATACTTCCCTTCCCCACAGGGGGTTTGTATGGGAGAGGGAGAGGTACCTCCCTCCCTCCACGCGCCATTTTGCATGGCATTAACCCTCCTGCAAGCTCCAACAAGGAGCTTATTCACTCTTGCTATTCTCCTCTCCTCCAGCCCGATAGTCGGCTGGGGGAAAAAGGGGAATAATAAAATTTTTTGCCATTTATTCCTAAATTTTATCCTTTTGGCCTCCTAAGAGGAGGTTCATATAAAGAATGTGTGTTCTAGAAATCAGGAAGGTTACATTCTCT
Source organism: Lygodium microphyllum (assembly GCF_053477565.2). Classification (NCBI taxonomy): domain Eukaryota; kingdom Viridiplantae; phylum Streptophyta; class Polypodiopsida; order Schizaeales; family Lygodiaceae; genus Lygodium; species Lygodium microphyllum. The sequence goes on along the minus strand of NC_141144.1, from coordinate 52,952,146 downwards.
CCCCCTTGGAGGAATCGAGATGTCCTCATCTGAAGATAAACTGGGGATATTGATGGTTGAGAGTGCTTTCATCTATCCAAGTGGCATCCCCCTCGGGATAATCTTTCCGCTGGACGAGGCATTCTCTCAATGTTCTGGACCTCAGTTGTCTCTCCCTAACATCTAAGATCCTGTCAGGCCGTAGTTCAAGGACTCCTTGACTAGGCATTACAACTTGTTGGTCATCAAGTACATGGTTAGGATTAGGTACATACTTCTTCAATAGACTGATATGGAATACATTATGAACCTTTAGGTTCTTAGGGAGTTGCAGTCTATAAGCATTAGGTCCTAGGCACTTAAGGATCTTTTATAGTCCACAATACCTTGGACTTAGCTTTTTGCAATTCCCTAAGGATAGAGAACTCTTCTTTGGACGTACGCAAATGAAGACCATATCTCCTTCCTCAAAGATTCTATCTTGATGCTTCAAATCCGCGTATGCCTTCTGTCTATCCTTGGAGGCTTGGATGTCCTGCCTTATTGACTTTATTTGGTCATCCATCTCTTCCAACATCTGCCTTGAAGCTTCAACCCTCAAGGTTGGATCTGAGAAGTTTAGGGGACTTCGACAGTCATGACCATACAATGCTTGAAAAGGGGTCATCTGAATGCTTTGTTGGTAAGAAGCATTGTAGGAAAATTCAACCAAAGGCAAGTATTGAATCCACCTTTTTGGTTCACGAGAGCAGTGTGCCCTAAGTATATCCTCGATAACTTGATTGACTCGCTTTGTTTGGCCATCATTTTGGGGGTGGTAAGCTATGCTAAAATGGAGTTGAGTCCCAATGGCTTCAAAGATAGATCTCTAGAAATGCGATGTGAAGAGAGAATCATGATCACTAATGATTCTTCTGGGTAGTCCATGTAGCTTGAATATCTCCTTGATAAACAGCCTTGCAATGTTTGAGGCTTTATAGTTTGTCTTTACTCGAATAAGGTGTGCAACCTTAGTAAGCATGTCAACCACAACCATGATGGAGTTGTATCCTCCCTGAACTTGGGATAGGCCAACAACAAAGTCCATACTGATGAATTCCCATTTCATTTGGGGAATGTAAAGTGGTTGTAACTTCCATGGCATCTTGACATGTTCGGCTCTGATACATTGACAAGACAAACATTCAGTGACATATTTAAGAACGTCACCTTTAAGTTTCTCCCAATAGTAGCTCTTCCTAACTGCATTGAGAGACTTGGCATAGCCAGGATGTCCTGAGAAAGGGGAATCATGAGCTTCCCACAATATCTTATGCTTAAGTGACTGGCTTGCCGGTATACATAGCCTCGTTCTATAGTAGACAAGTCCACTATTGATAGAGAATTCATGATACTTAGCCTGTAGCTTTTGGTCCTGATCCTTGATAGAGATCTCCCTTAGCATCTTTTGATAGGCTGGATCATGGCATGCTTCCTCTCTAGCTAACTCAAGTATTGGGTTGTTTGGAATGGACACCTTTGTGGCTAGAGATCTAGCTGTTGATGGATTTTGCAAGATTAGAGAATTAAGGAATGCCTTGTGACTGAGTGCATCAGCAACTACATTCTCCTTTCTCGATCGGTACTTGATTTCAAAGTCATACTCCTCTAGCACTTTAATCCACCGACGTTGCCTCATGTTGAGTTCGTTCTGGGTAAAGATCCACTTGAGACTCTTATGATCAGTTACTAGAGTAAACTTGTTACCCAATAGATAGTGTCTCCAAAGCTTTAGAGCATGGATGACAGCTAACAATTCCAGATCATGGGTAGCATAATTCTTCTCATGACTCTTTAGTTTCCTTGAAGAGTATGCTACAGGATGACCTTCCTGCATGAGCACACAACCTAAGGCAAGCGTGCTAGCATCTGTTACTACCTCGAACTCCTTATTGAGGTTAGGAAGGTTTAGGATAGGTGCTGATACCAAACTTTGCTTCAATCTATCAAAGCTGGTTTGTTCGGGAGTTGATCATGCAATGGATGTTTGCTTCTTTAGTAAGTCCGTTAGAGGTGCTGCAATCAAAGCTTAGTTTTTTATCAAGACCCTATACCATCCTGTCAATCCAAGAAAACTGCGTATTTCTTTGATAGTTGTTGGTATTGGCCATTCTAGCACATCTCTGGCTGGGTCCATTGAGATTCCTTCCGCTGATACGATGAATCCTAGATATTCAATCTAACGCTTGAAGAATGCGCATTTCGTCATCTTAGCGTACAACTTATGTGAGCATGAAGTCATCAAGATATGGCCTAAAGATATCCTGCATTAACCTATTAAAGGTAGCAGGCGCATTCGTAAGACCGAATGACATAACTAGGAACTCAAAGTGCCCATATCTGGTGTTGAAGGCCATCTTTGGGATATCTTCGTCCTTGATTCTTATCTAATAGTAACCAGACCTAAGATCAATCTTGGAGAAGATCTTCACACCTTGAAGATGATCAAGAAGCTCATCTATTCTAGGAATATGGTACTTGTTCTTAATAGTTGATTGATTCAACCCTCTGTAATCAATACAAAGTGGAAGTATTCCACCTTTCTTTTTCTGGAACAGTACTGGAGCTCCCCATGGTGAACTGCTAGGACGGATGTAGCCCTGATCTAGCAGCTGCTTGAGTTGTTCCTTCAGCTCAATCGCTTCCGGTATGGACATTCTATAAGGTCTCTTTGCAATTGGCGCAGCTCTTGGTACTAGCTTGATCTCATGATCCACTTCTCTTTTAGGCGGGAGTTCTGTTAACTCTTCAGGAAATACATCCGCGTATTCCTTTAGCCATGAAGGTCCTTCACTAGACTCCTGCTTCTGATCTAACTTGTTGACCTTAATCAAGTAGATAGGTAGTCCCTTTCTGACTCCCTTTATAATCCGAGATGCCTTGGTCGCCAATTGAATTTTTGGTACTCCAGCCTCACCTTGAGTTGAGACTAAATCCCCTTCAGAGTTTCGAAAGGAAATTTGGCCCTTTCCACAATGAATGTGGGCATCATTAGGTTTGAGCCAATCCATTCCGAGTAGACACTCATGGATACCTAGGCTCATGACTCTGAATTTGACCGAAGTCGTCTTTCCTCCTAGAAAGAATTCCACCTTAGCAATTTGCCTGGTACAAGTAACCTCATGACCATTTGCCAATTCCACAAGCAAGATAGGTGCTTCTACTATGGCTATTCCTAGTCTTTTTGCACAAACTGGTGAGATAAAGGAATGTGTACTGCCACAATCAATCAAGGTCTTGAAATCTTTACCTTGATAGTCCGACGGTGTCTGAATCACCGAGAATTAGTAATTCGGGCCTTTCTTGTGAAGAGCGGCATGGACTGTCACCCTTTCAAACTCTGCTTCCATGGTCGGATCTTCTTCTTCTTCACACATTTCCCTGTTAGCAACGCAGGCGGTTCTTCCTCTGCCTCGGTTAGCGGCTCCCTGACCACGACCAGTTCCTTGGAAAGGTGCTTGGCGATGTCCTCCTCCAAGCTTGGGACATTGCCTTTTGAAATGGACGGGCTCGTTGTAGTGGAAACAATGGAGGTTTTGGCCATTGCTTTGAGTAGGAACAAAGTTGTTGACATTATCAGTCATTGCTTTCTTTCTTGGTCCCTGATTCTGACCTTGAACTCTCTTCATTGAGGCCTAAATGCTCCTCTGTTCGTGTCATTATAAGGCCAAGTCTTATTACCCCTTGGCCTAACCTGCAGCTCCTGAATTATAGGCGCAGCTTGAATGAGTGTGTCTTGTAGATCTGATGGGCGCATAGATTCGAGACGGGTATTCACTGGTGGGTTTAAACCATCACAAAATTTTGACACTTGTTGTGTCATGTCCATCTATGGTGGCGCATACTTAAGAAGTGAGACGAATTTAGAATAGTATGCATCAAGAGTGAGTCCCAGCTTTTTTAGCTCGTAGAACTCATTCATTTTCTGCGTGCGATACGCAGGTGGTAAGTATCTTCCCTGCACGGCTTTCTTCAGCTTCTCCCAGGTAACGGATCCTTCCGCGATCCCTTGATCTCTGCACCATTGCTTCCACCAAACCCTGGCTTCGCCGGTGAGCTTCAGCTTGGCGAGTATAGCCTGGTTGGTGGGTGTAGTACCGGTGGCTTCAAAGTAACCCTCCATGGATTCAATCCAAATTTCAGCATCTGCTTGGACGGACCTGCCTCTCCCGTCAAATTCGGGTGGCTTAATCTGCTTGAGAAGAAACTTCTTCTCCTGGATTACAGTAGTACTTGATGTAGGAGGCGAACTAGAATTCTGTACCTGGGGTTGTGCCTAGATAAAGGTTTCTTAACGTTATTACTCGTTAATCGTTACGATTTATATTTCATCTCTATTTGAGCTATCAACCAAGCAATCCAACCACTTAACTTCTTATCAATTCTCATGCACAAAGAGACATTGATAAAAACAAGTCTTATTGTATTTATATGGGCATAGCCCTTTCGGAATACAACATTTCTTGGGATAATAGGGCAACTGTTTACATTTAGTTTGGGGAGAATAATGTTGTATTACATTTATCTAGAGGAACTGGATAATAGTATGGTTTCGGGTCATGGATCTTCAGGAATGGGTAAGTCATTGGAAGATCAAGGTATCCTTTCCTTTGGAACCCATTATTTTCATAGCGCCCCAACACTTTGATCCTGTCGGCAGGGATTACGTGGGTCACTTCCTCATATACATATGAGTTCAGCTCAACCCTCCGACCTCGAATATGTAAAGTTGAGTTTACGTGAGCCTCCACAAAAATGAATTCCTGAGGCGCCTATCCATCTTCGTTCCATGTACAAAGGCGATGGATTATAGATATGCTCTAGGATGTTCATCATCTCAACCCTTTGTCAATAATCATGGGAATGCATTGCAGTCATAAACATGACTCGAAAGACTAAGAACTTGTTCCATGCTTCGTAATTCTGCAAGACAGCATCGAAAGTAAGGAAATGTTCGGAACAGCAACATTTGCTTTACTTCATCTTATTAAGATTTCTTAAAAACAAATCCTTCGTTGGTTCGCTCTGATACCAACTGTAATGTGTCCACCTGTTATCATCAAGTCACGTCTTAGCAGTCCATCGGAAAAGATGTCTAGAAAGCTCCGCCCGCCACTCCCATGGAATGTCATGGGGTTTGCGATCTAGGACTTTCCACGTCTGCCACTTAGCGGAAGTATTCTGGCCGTTCCCACTTAGGACCGACCTGAATCAGGGTTTTCCCTATTGGTCATTTCCTAAACTGCAACTAGCGTTGAACCCCAAGCAAACTACTTTATGCAGAAATGCCAGGTCCGAAGCGGATTCACGCTGCACTTGGTTCAAGGAGAATGGGAAACGAGAGGGATGCAAAGCTGGACCTCTCTGCCATAAGACATAGTCCCATTCCGTTCCCCTAAAACAGCGTAAATCAGGATTATTATAACTTAGACTTCTAGGTCAGCGCCCTTGTTGTTCGTGTCCTTTGAATGATCTTCTTGCTGTCCATCATGATTGAGAAAAGTTCTCGGCCAACCGGGACCACCCATCCATAGGACGGACCCATGGCCACATCCATCGCACTTTCATCAGGTTGTTTTAGTTGCCTAATTACCTACCACATTTATTTGGACAAGCATCAAACAGCTTCCTTAATTAGTCCATTAGGCACCGATTTCTTCACGTAATCATAGCACTTGACATAGAAAAGCAATGTCAAACAAGTTCCTTTTCAATAGGTTATCATATTTATCTTTGAAATACATAAAGTCCAATCCATAGGCTTATCCATAATTCGCCCGAAGTCTATTGAGCAATCCACAGGGATTACTAATCCAAGATTCTGGGCCTCGAGATCCAATCCGAGTCACGTTGGCCTCTTGTGTAGGGCCTGAAAGGCGAGGGATTTACGGCCAGAGCCCCCTCTGGCACCCAAGCGTCCTCCTCCTCCAAGTAGCGCTCAACGGAGAGACCTCTCACAGCGGGTTTGGTCCACCTTTCCGGTGCGGTTAACAACCCCCTTGGTTAGGGTCAGGCAAGCAGTCGAGGGTAACTGAAGCTGCCTCTCCCTTCAGGCCTTCGACCTGAAGCATTAGATATATTTTCATCCTTTAATTCTTTGAGCAAACAAAGCAAAACAGTGCTCTTAAAACTATTACAAGCACAATCATTTCCATTGGTCGTTAATTTTTGGCCAACTGCTAAAGAGTGAATCATTCTTTCCAAATGCATCCAGCACTCATCCGGGATCAATTGCGACTTGGCAAGATCCCCAAGGGTTTATTTGTTGACCCTATATCCTAGGTTAGGGCCGCACTACAAGAGAAAGGCCCTACAGACGCGCACTGTACACGCGAAAAAGCGGGCGCGTTTATAAGTGTGTGTATCAGCGCGTCTATTTACGCTAGTATACAGAACGCATCTATATATCCGCGTTTATAAACGCGTCTATAGATGCGAAAATAAATGCACATATTTTTCATTTCTCATAAAGTCTTGAAATATGACCAAACCTCTTAACAGCTAGTATTTGTTTGAATACATTACCAACTTTACTTCTTTCTGAGTATTACAAATATACATCCAATCATTCAAAGCTAATTATATATGCTACAATGAATGATCAATCTCATCTTCAATGAGATCGGCCCTTGCTAGACTATCTACCTCTAGGTCTATGTTACCAATAGGCGATGAAACAAATAAGTCTATCCCACTATCAGAAGTATTGCTATGCTCAATTTCTTCATCATCATCTGCAACCATATTGTTATCCTCTTATGTGCTTCCTTGAACATCCTCGCGGGGATCATCTTGCACTGCATCATGTATATTATCGATCATGGCATCATCATGTGCATCATCATTCATTGTATCATCATTGATTGTTGGATTGTCATCAACTATCTCTATTATGGTAGCATTGCCATATATTGGTTTTGAACGATTAGATATGGGGATGACGTGCCACCATCGGTTATTGTTTACCATTGGGTGATACACAACCTGCATTTAAAAAACAAAAAGTAAGCAACTTAGATATTTATTGTATTTTGAGAATGTATCAAGAAGTAATATATATAAAAACAAATAGCTTCTAATATACCTGCTCGCATTATTGAGGTAGTACGAATGTGTCATTCTTGCCTTGGTGAAATTTTGTAGAGTCAATCACTACAAAACCACTTGGATGACATCTAATTGTGCAATGCTCACATGTTGTTACTACTTCTTTAAACCACGTCACATCTAGCACATATATAAAAAATCGCCTAAATTCAAGCTTCAAAATATCCTGGATCAAGCCACAATAACCTTCCATGGTGCCATTGATATCCTGGAAGTTTGCAAGGATACCATAATCCTGGGTATTTCTCTTATCATCTATATGTTGAGTTTGAAATATTTGCCTTCACACCAAATAGCATTGAACAATGTGTACTCGTAGTACATTGTTGAGATCATATTAATGATTTAGTTAAAGATGAAACATGTGAAATTATTATATCATATATAACTAAAGATAATCTAATTATAAGTATGTCTCATCTTTAATAAGCAACCTCGTGCATATTCGCACTCCTCTTGCGATATATCCATCACCTTCTCTTTTTCCATATTCTTCATTTCTTCATGTAGCCAATCTATATCAATATGACATGGAAGCGCACTTAAATGTTCTGGATATGGGACATTACATCCATGTCTAGCACAAAATGCTTGCCTTTCGCTTACTCTTCTTGCCCTTGCTTCTTTATATAGTGTCACCCATTTGTTCATTACTTCACTGTTAAGCACACAAAATACGTTTAACTTACGAAGTTCCTCTTTCATTAGCACTTTTCTCCTTCCTTTTCCTTGAGGTATTATAGAGGTCATCCTGAAATCTTCATCATCTTTCCATAGTCATGGTAAAGAGGAGTCCACTTTGCTCCTTCTTTTTCCTTGAGGTATTATAGAGGTCATCCTCAAATCTTCATCATCTTCCCATAGTCGTGGATAATTTGGCCTTACAAAATCTTTTAGGGTTTTCATAAAGTGCTCTAGAAAAAACATCCACCTTGCATGAACTACCCCACAATTTGCGATCTCATCAATCAGATGTACGAGTAAGTGTACTTGAGTAGTCAAAATGGAGCGAGGAAAAGTTTCCTCCACCAAACAAACCACCTCAATGGACAATACTCGAGGCTCTTGCAACGTATTTGGATCGATTTCCTTCAAACTCACAAATCTACCAATATGCAATTGAGAACGATAATTAGTTTTGTCAATAAATTCAAGCGGGTTTACTATGTGATGTGTCAAGATTGTGGGAGAGAAAGAAGGAGTCTCACTTGAAGCTTTCTTGCTTGCATAATGGGGGAATATACACAAGGGTGGAGGCTGAAAACAATTTTCCTCTTCTTAGTTGTGTAAGCCAAAAGAACTCAAGTACAAAGAAATAGAATAACCCTATATATGGGTCTCAAACCAAACTCAACTAACTAAGGTGGCATACTAACTGAGCCACGAACTAGAGTAGATAAGGATAGCTATCATGTAGCTATTATTTATGGGCGGTGTACCAACCGCGTCTGCAACTGACAAGTCGGTGACATAAATACACAGCGGTCACCCTGGCGTATCATGAGTGGAGCTCGATATCTCAACACTCCCCCTCGAGCTCAATCCCAACTCCTGCACACTAAGCAGGTCTCTGAACTTGCGCAGCTTCTCTGCGCCCAATGCCTTCGTGAATATGTCAGCTACCTGATCCTCTGTACTGACATAAACTAGATCAATAAGACCTAGTAAAACCCTCTCTCGCACATAGTGATAATGCACCTCAATGTGCTTTGTTCTAGCATGATAGACTGGGTTATTTGCCAAGTGTATACTACTCATGTTGTCACAATAAATGACAACTGGCCCATCTGTAGACTGATGCATATCATAAAGTAGCTTATGCAACCAAGCTACCTCACATGCAGCCATTGCTGCACCCCTGTACTCAGCCTCTGTGCTCGACAAGGCAACTGTAGGCTGTTTCTTGCTGCTCCAAGTGACTGCAGCACTCCCAAAAGAGAACACATATCCACTGGTAGATCGTTTATCAGAGATACTACCAGCCCAATCAGCATCAGTGTATCCATGCAGTTGTATCTGAACCCCAGTCTCATAAAATAGTCCATACTGCAATGTGCACTTCACATACCTGAGTATGCGTCTAGCCACATCCAAATGCGATTTCCTTGGAGCCTGCATAAACTGACTTACCAATCCAACAACATAGCTCAAATCTGGCCTGGTAATAGTCATATAAATCAAGCTTCCTACTATGCGTCTATACATAGTAGGGTCTTCTAGAAGCTCACCTGCATCTGTGTTGAGCTTCACATTCTGCTCCAAAGGAACTGAAATAGGCTTACAGCCTGTCATCCCATATTTGGACAGCATGTCCAATTCGTACTGCCTCTGCAAGAGCTGTATCCCACTTGGTGATCTAATCACCTCAATGCCCAAGAAATAACGCAGCTCTCCCAAATCCTTCATCTCAAACTTCTGCTTCAATAGCATTTTCACATGAAGGATATCTTCATCACTGTCACCTGTCATAATCAAATCATCAACATAAATGACAAGTAGCATGATACCTTTCTCTGTTTTTCTCACATAAAGTGAGAAATCTGCCTTGGAAATCTGAAAGCCAATAGTGACAAGATACTGTCCTATCTTGTCAGACCATGCTCTAGATGCTTGCTTCAAGCCATACAAAGCTTTCTTCAACCTGCAAACAAACTCAGGATGAACAGCATGCACATAATCTGGTGGCTGCTCCATATAGACCTCTTCTTGCAAATCACCATGCAAGAAGGCATTCTTTACATCCATCTGATGTAAAGACCATCCCTTTGATGCAGCCATAGCAATGACTGCTCTTACGGTTGCCATCCTTGCAACCGGACTGAATGTTTCTTCATAGTCAATGCCATATGTTTGTGCATACCCCTTGACTACTAATCTTGCCTTGTATCTGTTCACAGAACCATCTGCATTGTGCTTCACCTTATAAACCCACTTACAACCAATTACATTTTTACCTTTAGGCAAAGGTACCAATTCCCATGTAGCATTTGCTTCCAAGGCATCCATTTCTTCATCCATGGCTTTCTCCCATTTTTCTTTTCCCATGGCTTCCTCAAAAGAAGTGGGTTCTGGTTCCTGTATCACTTTAACCATATATGCATAGTGAATGGCTGTAAATCCATCATATTTCAGCCTATCCACAGGATACCTAGCTCTCGTAGACCTGCGCAAAGTAGATTCACTCCCAGGTGCTCTCAAAACATCCCTGGTCTTCCTTACTCCAGGTGTAACAATAGAAGGAATACCCAACTCATCATCAATGCTCTGTTCTGAGCCACTGGATTCACCATCTACATAAGAGTGACCTGCATTCACATCAAACATGGGCTGATCAACCTTCTCTTTTCCTTTTCGTGATACCTGCATACCACTATCTGCATTGCTTTGAGAAGATTCTCCTGATCTCAATCTTCCTGTCCATGGCGAAGAATGTGAACCACTGCTAGAGGACGCTCCAGGTCCACTAATATTTTGTGACTGCTGCTGTGAATTCTATACAGCATTACCATTTTGTGCATCTACATCATCAATCACATTTACTGGTTTATACTAGCTACTCATCTCATCAAAAACAACATCTCTGCTCACTGTAAACTTACGAGTAGAAGGGTTATAGCATCTATACCCTTTTTACTACAGAGAGTAACCAATAAAGATGCACTTCTCAGCTTTTGGATCCAACTTGGATCTCAACTCATCTGGCACATGTACATAGGCAATGCAACCAAAAATTTTCAAATGAGAAATATCTGGTTTCCTACCAATATACCTCTCCTTTGGAGTCATCCCATGTATTGTTGCAGTGGGAGTCCTGTTCATTATGTAGACTGCTGTAGCAACTGCTTCAGCCCAATAAAAATCTGGCAAGTCTTTTTCATTGAGCATGGCACGAGATACCTCTCCAATATGCCTGTTTTTCCTTTCTGCAATTCCATTTTGTTGTGAGGTATAACTGCATGAATATTGCTGCTTTATGCCATGCTCCTGCAAGAACTTTGCAAACTCATTTGAGAGGTACTCTCCCCCTCCATCTGACCTCAGGCATTTTATTTGCAGACCTGTTTCTTTTTCAGCCATAGCTTTAAGGGTTTTGAAATGCCCAAAAACTTCACTTTTCTTTTTCATAAAATACACCCATACTTTTTTGCTATAGTCATCAATAAAAGTGACAAAATAATGACAGCCTCCAAGAGATGCAGCTTTAGTAGTCCACACATCAGAGTGGATTAATTCCAATGGCTTCTCACTCTCTTGAACATGTCTAGGAAATGGTTTCCTTGCCTGTTTTCCAAACTGACAGGCTTCACATATCTTATGCATTTCTGCAACCTTGAATTTTGGCAATCCTGCAACAATATTTTGGGCCTCCATTGATTTAAGTCGCTGTACATTAACATGACCAATGTGTTTATGCCAGATATCAATATTTGCAACTACACCGGTCCCATGTGCAAACATTGCTGCACTCAATTCAGACATGTCTGCATCCAACGTAAACATTCTGCCCTTCTTCTTCCCTTTTGCTATCAAGCGACCTTTATTTTTCATATCCTCAACAAAGCATCCATGAGGATTAAATCTGACCTGCAAGCCCTGCTCAACCATTTGACCAACAGAAACCAATTTCTTGGTGATATTCGGGACATGAAATACATCGGACAGGTATTTCTTTTTCCCATCCTGCATAGACAAAGGAATTTTTCCAATCTGCACAATCGGATGTGCAGTATCATCACCAATCTCCACAAATCCTGGTTTTTCCATTTTCCTTGCATCCTCCATCCATTCTGCATGACCTGTCATGTGGTTTGATGCACCTGAGTCAACATACCATACATCATTTATTTCTTCTGCACTTGTCACAGAATTGTTCATGTGCTGCACCATAAACAAATGCTCATTTCTGTCATCACCCTGTCTACTAGAAGATGCATAATTCCCTTGTTGCAGTTTTCCATTCATGATGTCATTCTGCTTTTTATAGCAGTCTTTAGCCATATGACCCATTTTACCACAGTAGTAGCATTCAACATTACTGTTTGCATTTTGGCCTCTTTGCCATCCACCACAACCTCTTTGGCTCCCCCTGCCTCTAGAGTTACCACGTCCTCCTCCATAGGACTGGTTTTCTTGAGTTTGTTGCATATTCTGATTTCTGCCACGGCCTCCAAATCGGCCTCCTCTACCTCTGCCTCTACCTCTTCCAGCATTTGAGTAGAAGACAGATTCTTTTGAAGTTTCTCCTGAATAAGATGCACCACCATTTCTCTGCTCCTCAGAAATTAGAAGAGCAATCAACTCCTCAAAATCAGGAAATCTTTCACGGACGGAAATGGATGTCCGAAACTGCGCATAATCCTTTCCTAGACCATTCAAGGTCACAGAAACTAAATCATCATCTTCCACTGGCGACCCAATGGAAGCAAGTGCATCTGCAATCTTCTTCACCTTCATGTGGTAGTCATTGATGCTCATATTTTCTCTTTGCACATTATGCAACTCTTGCTTGAGCTGCATTTTCCTGGCTTGCGTATTTGTGCTATACATTTTTGACAAAGTATCCCATGCCTCCTTTGGCGTACTTGCATCCTGAATATGCACAATCATAGAGTCTAAAATACTGATAGACAGCCAGTACATAACTTTCCTGGCTCTCTCATGCCATGCTTTGAATGTCTGCATTTGCTGTTGATTGGGAACATAAGGAAGAACTGGTTCTTCTTCATTTCTTGCAACAAACTCCCAATATCATTTTCCCATAAGGAAATTCGTCATTCTAAACTTCCATGCTTTGAAGTTGTTCTTGTCAAGCTTTTCAGTGACAATCCATGAGAGAGAATCAGACGCCATTACAGAATACTGCAAAAAGTTCTGTCACTGCAAAGAACACAGCTTCAGCCTCACAAGGGTAAATCTGCAAGACTGGCGAAAGTGGTATTTGACCACACAGTCACTTCCTAGTGACGATTTTGCATAAACAGGAACCAAGGATGATTCTGTAACTCCCAATGTCTCTGCACATAAGCATACGATGCAATTTCTACAGTAACTTTTCACCGACTTGTAGAACAGTGGCTGCACAGCATAAAACTGGGCTTTTTCTTGAGTGCGTGCAGAAAACTTCCGCCTCCAAAACAGGCCCCGAAATGGCCTCAAATCAAAAAAATAAGGTCGCCCAGGGCTAAAGTCCTATCCCGCAGCATATACTACCCTCTTGCTTCACCGCGAAGGGCGTCTCAACCTGAGACAATGCACTCCTGCAATTTCCGGCTGTGCTACTTGCAGAGATCTGCTCCCAAAACAGAAAATGAAAGCAACACTGCTCCTCTTACCAGAACACCGCGAGCTTGGCTTGCTTTCTTGAGCTCCTTACCACGAACAAGGCTCTGATACCATGTCAAGATTGTGGGAGAGAAGGAAGGAGTCTCACTTGAAGCTTTCTTGCTTGCACAATGGGGGAATATACACAAGGGTGGAGGCTGAAAACAGTTTTCCTCTTCTTAGTTGTGTAATCCAAAAGAACTCAAGTACAAAGAAATAGAAGAACCCTATATATGGGTCTCAAACCAAACTCAACTAACTAAGGTGGCATACTAACTGAGCCACGAACTAGAGTAGATAAGGATAGCTATCATGTAGCTATTATTTATGGGCGGTGTACCAACCGCGTCTGCAACTGACAAGTCGGTGACATAAATACACAACGGTCACCCTGGCGTATCATGAGTGGAGCTCGATATCTCAACATGATGTACACAATATGTAAACTAAAAAATAAGTATAAAGTATACATACCTTGCGAGCTCACCCATCTTGTAAATGATATCATGCACATCTTTCGAAACACAATGGGATATACTAGTAGGAAGGATGAACTGTATGTAAATATTCATATATTGTTAATTAGTCTACATAGTTACTCCACTAATTGATATATTTATGGCTATGAAAATCGTTACTTGAATTTCATACATTGTTAATTAGTCCCATACTAGTAGAAGATGACGATATAATTACACTTGGATCATAAGGACAAATATGATTTCATTTTATATATATGTCATATTCCCTAAATGCATGCATTGATACTAACAATATGGAGGCAAACATTTTGATATTGTAAGACTAGGAAAATCATGTCATGTTGATCCAAAAACAACCAAAAGCTAGCATCTAATCAGTTTAATTGTTACTGCGCGTCTGTCAGCATGTGTAATAAGTATTATCTGCACATATATACGTGCTTACAGACACGCTACGCAAATATTAAATTTTTTTTAAAAAAGTTATGCCTTTCTTTTCAAACCAATGCTTTCCTGCGTTTTTTGCGCATTTTCTGCAATTCGAGCTCGACATCACTAATCATGTCTATCTATCACTTCATGAAGACAACGAGGGAAGGAAATAAGAGTAAAAAGAGGACTGAGGAAGGAAGAGCCAAAGAGTAAAGAACAAGAGCCAAATAGCAAGGAAGAGAAGAAGATTCAAGCAACTTACCAAGGGAAGGAAGAAGGAGGACAAGGAGCTTGCAACCTAGTGGCCACCCGTTGGAACAAGCAAAGAAGGTGAGTTCTTCTTCTCTCTCTCAATCTTGTTTTCTTTCTCTGTCTGTTTCTCTCTCTCTCTCTCTCTCTTTACATGCTATAGACTGTCATCTATGGAGGTTTTTTTGCGCGTTTTTTAACCAAGTTTGAAAAAAATAGTCCGACCATACGCATCTGTCAACATGTCGAGATGACAGTGTAGACGCAGGTATAGACGCGAAAATAGACGCACTGACAGACACACACAGAGATGCAGATATAGATGTAGCATGTATTATGTTTTATCTGAACAGGGTAATATGATTTTTCTTATGTAGATGTGGAATCCTGGATCTTCCAGCACTGATCTTGAGTTGGAACGCATGAAAAACACCTTAGTGGAGTTTTCTAGAGGTGTTAGTAGCTTTTTTGGAGGTTTTCCAAACCAGGAGCAATTTATGGGGAGATGACCAATTATCTTGGTCGCCCTGCCACTGTAGAGGAGGTTTTCAGTGTGATGTTTGGGACACCTATCACATCTTTGCCTAGCACTGCCGCACAAACACCAAAACCTTGGCACACCTCTACTAATAAGTATTCCGTGCACTATGCATACACACAGATCAACTGATGCACAAGGATTAGCTGAAGTACATGGATCGGCCGAAGCACGTGCATCTGCAGAAGTACGTACATCGAGTGAGGTAGACGGTAGTGCCCATCGAGGGAGGAGGGAGAGTCGTGCGGGAGGACAAGGAGGTCGAGGGCTTTGTGGGGGTTGCATAGGAGATGGCTCTTGATCACCCTCATCGGAAAATGAGAGAGGTGAGTCTCCACAAATGTACTACTCTACTCACTGATGTTGGTGGTATCTTGCATGACTCTGAGGAGAGGGAAGTGATAGCCTACTTGAGGAGTGTCGTGCATACCGCATACAAAGATTGCATGATTCCCTTCAAGCACCAAAAAAATGGTTTGTGGCAAGAGGTGCTGCGGGCAGTACATAGAAGGTACCCTAATCCCGAGAATTCACGATTCTCAGATGATTGGCGACGGTCAAAGGTGAGATACGCGCTTCATAACAAGAGGTCTCACCTTATGATGCGTGCCAAGGAGTCACTACGAAGACAAGAGCAAGGGCGCCCTGGATATGGCCAACCACCCAATTGCCACCGCAGGAAGTGAAAAAAGGCCAAGAAGAGAGCGACAAAGAAAATGACAAGTCGCCAGCATGCAGAGGCGCAACGTGTCCAGATGGCAACCATGGGATCGTCGCATTATGGATAGGGTGGCAGGGAGTCATGGGAGGCTAAGTTTGTAAGTATTATTTAATTTCTTTTTTTAAATTAACTTTTGTAATTTATTTCACTTCATTATGTAGTGTATTCTAATACGTTGTATGTTCAAATTGTTTTGTAGTATCATATCGTTGGTAGGATTCCTACTCCTAGAGAGGTAGGCTACCATCGAGGTCATAACTGGACGTCCACTTGTTGGCATCATTTCTAAGAGGAGGGACTTATCACGGAGGAGCAATATAATCGTGCCATGAGGATTCCACAACCAGAAGAGGTATGTTTTATTTTTTACATGAAAAGTATAGGTAACTCTAATTTATTGTTTGTAATGGTATTTATATACCTTAATCCTTTGTGTAGGCGAACCCTGATGCAGTTGAGGATAGCGAAGGGGGGACTAGCAGTAGCGGTGGCGGCAACGGCAGTGGCACAGGCAGCGGTGGTGGTAGCCATGATGATGCCTCTTCTGAGGAGATGTAGAGGAGTCCCATGCATGCATGCCTCCCCTTGGCTTGTAGTTTTCATTTTTGATATGTATTACTTTCAACTAATGCTTGCAACCATGACTATGCTTGAGGTCACAAGCACTAGAACTCATCATGTAAAAATGTTTCATCTATATATATGAAATTTTGTGTTCTACATACATTGTTTTGTTTTCAGTACAAAAATCTTCGAAATAATCTTTCTCTGTTTTCCCTAAGCAAACAATTTGATGTTGATGGGGGGAAAAAAACCAGAGAGCATGTGGCTTACAAAGCCACATGCTATCTGATTTTTTTTTCACACCTCTGTTTTGCATGTCTATCAGCGCATCTAAATTGCAGGATAAATGCGCATCTATTCTCATCAAAAACTTGCAGAGTAAACACTTTTTTAGACGCGCAGATACACGCGTGTATAGACGCAAAATATGAATATATTCACTTTTTTATAAATATGATTATATATTTGGGTAGTGCGTCTATATGTGCGTTTATATGGGCATGTAACTCTCACTATAAGCGTGCTTTTAGATGCGAAATTTTAGACGCAGCAGTAGACGCGGTAATAAACACGCTTGACATTTTTTAACATAGTTTAAATATTGCATCTACAAGTGCGTCTATGGAGGTTTTTTGTTGTAGTGACGTACCCTATTAACCCAACTTAATCAATACCTTAAGTTCAAATAGCAATACATATGTTATTCCAATTTACTAATTAGTCTTTTGCTTCCAAGAAAATATATAATCCCCGTATCTTGGTCACTTTACCCAAGAAATGTACTATATCAAGATGATTATTCATCTTCTTGCAAGATAACTTGCATAAGAATCTACCAATCTTATTCCGAGGAATTGGCCATTCCCTTGTGATCAAATCACAAGATCGAGCGAATCTGCAACTTGTTGCACAAGTGTTGCATCAAATCTATGGGACTATTTACCCATCGAATGGAGTCTTATAATCATGAAATCATGATTAGATATAACGATCCGTTCTTGATTGCATTAGGCCGACATTGACGGTCCTAGGGTTCCAAGTTCAAACCGATTTTCATCTTTTTAGCGAGAGATTCTTAGGGTAGAAGCCCTAAATCGTCTCTCACAAGTACATCCTATTGTCCCTACATTCCGTGAAGGTGGCCAAGTCTTTAGGTTTAAGAGTTTCAGCTTTAGCAATAAGAGCGATTAGGTAATGTCCTCAGCATGCTAACCCTAGTTAGCTCTTTGGGATATGTTGCATTGAATTAACCTTTCCTAAATGAGTACCTCACGGTTTTAGGTGTTTCGGTTTAAACCAATTTAACTTTTCTATTCTTGAAGATAATTACGCTACCATTTCTGTAACCACATGATTCATTGTCTACATATAATTTGATTTACAAACCCTAACTTTTTGGGTTAAGATCAAAGCATAGGTTAAGTTATAGCATAATTCCAATTGATCATCCTATAACATGCAAACAAGATTCATGCTACTAAGCTTTAGGATTTTATGTTTTAACATGCAGCCTTTTTCTACTTTCTTTTCCGAATGAATTTGTCGTATGCTGAACTTACACACCCTTTTGTTGATTTAAGTTTTTAGGCCACTTGCCTAGAGTTAAATCTTCTTCATGCAGCCCTAGCAATTTCCTACAGTTGTTAGTAACTTTCTTTAAGAATCATTTAGAAAAAGATGTTCAATAATGCGATATGTGGTTTATTCCTTCCATGCTTAATTGAAGTGTACTATCATAATTCCGTTTTATAAAAATTAATTAATCTAATTTCATTACTTTGCAATGCATAAAAATGACTTGCTAGAAATGCATAGAAATCTTATGCTCACTTTATTTTTGTTCGTTTTATTGAAAAATACTAATGACCGCATCCCTCAATTATGATCTATTAGCCAAAGTATTTTCAATCGAAAAAACATGCATCCTTATTCCTCAAATGATCCATGCATAATTGAAATATTACGACGTTAATCAAATTTAGGAAGAAGAACCTAGTCTTGTGGTGAAATGTCCACATGGATGTTAGGAGACGATCCTCCTGCAGTTGCACCTTGTGCTTTCTTAGGAGCCATCGCGAATTTGGCCTTTCTGCCTTGGACAAAAGTTTATGATGTTGGCTGTCTCCTTTGCACGCGGAACTCCCTTTGTGATTCCACTGTCCTTCAGAATTGAACCTTAGAAATGGAGCTTATGAATTTTCCCTTCCTTTCGTAGAAGCTCCGAGGGTGTAAATTGTCTTCATGGAAAGGGGGAAAAGAAAATAGCTTTGTGGTATGAAAAAGGGGGGGGGGGAAAGCTTAATTTTCCTTTTACAAGCTCAGGTGGAACCCCATGGGGGGGAAAGAAAAAGGGGATAATAAATGGTCTTTAATGGATTGGAAAAAGGGGGAAGCAAGGGGTGTACAAGACCTTCTAAAGGAAGGCTTTAAGAAAGCCACCTGAAGGGGGGCTTCCTAGGAGGCTTTAGAAGCTTCCCCAAGAAGCTTCTAAAGCTTCTAGGGTTAATGGAGGCCCACGTGGAGGAAGGGAAAGGCGGTAGATCAACAACAGCGTGTTCCCCTGTGGCGGTGGCATTGTTGTGGCAGCTGGCGGCTTGCTCCTTCTCTCGACTGCAGGACGTTACCGACACTTCACTCACTATCACCAACAGTTGGGCCACTCCTCCCTCGACCCTTCCCCTCTGCTCCTCTCCCACTTCCTCTCCTCTTCCTCCCAATGTCGCCCCTCCTCTCGACCGCAGCGTCAGCAGTGTGACGGCTCCCTCACAGCCTGGAAATGTCCCGCCGTTCTCCCCAGCTTACTCTACGGCCAGCATTATGCTTTCCAATCAGCAGCGTGATGATAATTACCCCCTCCTTTCTCCTCTTCACACGACCACCATCAATACTTCCCTTCCCCACAGCGGGTTTATATGGGAGAGGGAGAGGTACCTCCCTCCCTCCACGCGCCATTTTGCATGGCATTAACCCTCCTGCAAGCTCCAACAAGGAGCTTATTCACTCTTGATATTCCCCTCTCCTCCAGCCCGACAGTCGGCTAGGGGAAAAAGGGGAATAATAAAAAAAATTGCCATTTATTCCTAAATTTTATCCTTTTGGCCTCCTAAGAGGAGATTCATATAAAGAATCCATGTTCTAGAATCGGGAAGGTTACAATATGTGAGAATATCATCAAACAATGCAAAGAAAAACTGAAAGATAAGTCCTTTTAAGATTGTTCGTGAGGCTTTAAGAGTAATAAGGGCATTGGATTTATTAAAATTTTAATGTGGGTTAAATGGTACAATGTGCACATATAACTTCTTGGCTCATCTTATTTATATAAACTATGGGTTTATTTTGTCAAAGATTCAGTGTTTTTAATTAAGGTTAGTGGTGCAATGATAACTTAATGTTATTAGGAATTAAATGTACATTATAGTACATGTGAATAAAGAGGTAATATTTGTCAAATTAGTTGGTAAGAAAGCAAAGTTAAAGACAAATATGAAAATGGGGGACTTAGAAGAAGTTTTTTTAATTTCTTTAAAATTTTGAATCTATTTGATTAAATATATGTTATCAAAAGATCCTCAAAAATATATGCCCTTATTCAATTATAGTTATTTTTTTGTGCCGAAGGAGATGAATTGGTTATATGGAATGGGGGTTTAGAAAGAGGGGTTTTGTACTTTGGGAGGGATTTTTTTGGGTGAAATTTACTAAATTTGGTTATAAAAGAGGTTCAAAACGTAAATTTTTAGCTATAATTCACACAAAAATTGACCCCTTGTTATCAAATATTGTTATAAGCTAAGATTTTGACAAATTAAGTTGCCTAGATAGCAATGTAAAGAGGTATACTAAATCAAAAACATAATAACTTTTGTATATAAATTTCTCATAAAATGTACATTGTATATGCTATTTAACATTACATAAGTATATGAGTATGTATGTGTATATGCTTGTAAGTATATATACATTTCTTATCTAACCTTGTGAAAAATTTAGACGATAAATGACATTTGATCAATGCTTTTCTCTTTGCTCTCTATTTTTAATTTTTTCCTTTTAAATGTAATGAAAGTAATATAGAGATGGGTTTCTTGTTGTCAAGATAAAAATTTTCAAAAGTAAGGTTTTAAAAAATAAATTATCCAAATGAGGGATTCATATTAAAGCTTTAAATT
Source organism: Lygodium microphyllum (assembly GCF_053477565.2). Taxonomy (NCBI): domain Eukaryota; kingdom Viridiplantae; phylum Streptophyta; class Polypodiopsida; order Schizaeales; family Lygodiaceae; genus Lygodium; species Lygodium microphyllum. Next base: position 52,931,542 of record NC_141144.1, on the reverse strand, counting down.
TTTGGGGGTATTCATTACTAAAGAAATTTAAAATTTAATATGTTTTTTTCTTAAATAATTATTTATTTTGGCTTAAAAAAATAAAAATTTCATCAAAAAAAGATATGCAAAAGAATATAAAATGGGATTAAAGAGATAAACACAAAAGCAAATCAATTTATGCACATGGACATATCAAGCACTACAAGATATAGGCCTTATACCGACATTAAAAGCGACGAAAATGTTCATAAAGAAATTTTCCCTCGTCATCACAAAAAGTGTCATTATTGGCAATGCCATAGAACAGTCGATATCAGCGTCATTATTTCCGTCACTATTTGCGACACTGATACCGATGGAAATAGCGATGCTGATAATAATAGCGGCGCTGATATTATCAGTGTCACTATTTGCATCGGTATACATTGCAAATGCGACGCTGATACCGCCGCAAATAGCGACGATGATAACGACGCTTTGCGACGCTAATAGTGATGCGTGTAGTAAAATTGCGATGCTAATAGCGACGGTAACAGGGGGAAAAAATTGTAGCAAGGCAGCAAGCTGCCCTGCCACATATAGCACTATGTGCTTTATTTGGGCCATACAAAATAGTTTCACTAATATGTACAATGCTCGTGTAAATAAAGGCAAAGTATACTTAAATCATTAGCACTGATACATTAAATAAATACATGATCGCATAATGAAAGTGATCGATACAATCATGGCAAGATACTACTACTACATAGAAAATGTCTACACAAATCACGTGACAAAAAAAGAAGGGTATGTGAGCTCCAGGGATCCAAGGGCTAGCTGTAGATCATCGCCATTCGAAACCTCGTCCTGTCCACAAAGGAGCATTGAACAAACTCTGCAAAAAAAGAAACAACTACACATCAGTCCACCATACAATAATGCATTCTAATTAAACATGGTAACTATGGACAAGAAAGATGAGTGATTTACAAGGCCATCCTGTCCATAGAATTGGTCGATCAATGCAGTGAGACCATGCCTCTCTGCATATCGAGTCTCAAGGCCGGTGGGATCGCGATTTGTAATGGAGTACTACAAAGAAAATAAAATACAACTATTAGAAACATGATTGTCAGTACAAAGAATATTGCAAAAAAATAAGCAAGTAAAACAAAAGAAAAACATACAAAGTCCTCCAGATATGTCCTCCGCCACTCCCAAGATGATGGACCACTCCGGCCTCTAGTTGTTCCCTCGCTGCCTCACGCTGCTGTCTCCAACGTCCTAGAGAATATGTAGCCTCCTCCCTGAGTCGGTGCTAGTCGTCCTCGTCTAGCCACTCAGGCTTTGAAGCCCCACTCTTGAGTGCCTTGCGTGCGTCCGATTGTCTGTGTGACATATATGCACCCATGCACTCCATCATCCAGCCCGTAGAAAACCTATCTGTTGCGGCTCGTACGAGAAACTCCTCATGCAAGGATGCTACTATGTAGTCCTTGCTCCCCTCCAGTATGTTCTTCCAATGATCCAAGATGTTGTGCCGAAAAACTTATTGGCACAACTCTCTCATGCGATTTTGGGCATATCTAGGAGACCCTTGTATATCTGATGTACCTACCAGGATAGTATCTATCGGAGTAGCACCCATAGGGGCGCCACCTACGGATGACTGAGCAAAAGATGGAGTGAGTGGAGTAGACATATCCACCATAGGTGTGAAAAATCCCAGAGGTGACACAACTCCAACAAAAGGACGAGACGGAGACACCGCATCCGTACCTCCACAGCAACCACACCTGAGCCATGCTCTCTCGAACCGCCACGAGAGCGAGGAGTAGAACCTGCATCCTAAGCCGACCGCAGGCTAACTGCATCTAAATCTCTTCAACATCCCCGTAAACCACTCCCTTCATCTGGCCCAAGTCTGGAGCGTCAACCTCATCTGCTAGAAAGTGAAGCAATAGAGCGCACAGAAGTAGATCTAATAGAGCGGCCTGACGGTGTCCTAGTTTGCCATATCTCTGAATTTCTCCATTTGATCTGGAGACATACACGTGAAGACATACTTTCGTCCGGTTTATGCATAGGTGATTCGCTCCAAAAATTTTATGGATGGATTATGGTTAACATCTATCTCTATCTTGTTGATAATTTTTAAAATAGAATCATTAAATGGGATGATAAATGAGTTTTTGTACTTATTTTATTGATAATTTTAAGAATACTATCATTGAATTAGATGAAAAATAATTTTTTGTACTTGTTATAATGATCATAAGTCTTAATACATATACATGTATATAGAGAGAGAAAGGAGACTTACCATGAAGTCTTGAATTAGCTTGAAAGGATTTTACTTTTCTAAGAACTACTTTGATAAATGCCCGAATCATTGTTAAATGAGACTATTCGAAGTCATGCTTTGCCTAGAAGCAAAGCTATTGACTCCAGAGTAAGGTTTTGTGGACTAGAGATATGGCATAGTAATCCAAATGACATCCAACCACAAGCCCTTAAAGATTGGAGGGAAGTGTTTCTATTGGAAGATTAGCCCAACTCCCACCTGGACAAGCTTGCCAATGATCATGATGTGCCCGTACTTGTGCAATCATAGAACCCAATTTTCAAAATAAAAAATAGAATGCCTCTCATAGAAGGAAGGGATCTCTTCCACTACCAAATCCACATCTAGAATTATGAATATAATGACTTTTCTAAGTAAAGAAGTCATGTTGGAAAAATCCAACACCAACAACATAATGTGTAACAATACTCAAGTGTGATAATATACAAAGAGAGCAACATGTCAATTTTAGGCTAGGGCTGTTGGCTCGCCAACAACTAGGATTGTGAAGTTGTTGATAGGCTATTTTCTTGTTATACATAAGCAACCAATCTAAAAACTACACCTAGCATGTACATCGAGGCTGAAGTCCCAATCAATCCCAGCTTTCTGATCTGGGACATGACCTATAACTAAGTATAATTAGTTATATTATCAACGATACAAAGATTCGTACTCTTATAAGGCCACGAACTTTTGAACTTCACGCATCTCTCCAAATCAGATGGAGATTCAAAGATATGGCAGACCAGGAGCTATCTCAGACAACATCAAGCCGCTCTATTAAATATACTTTGGCGTGCTCTGAGACTTTAGTTTCTAGTAGACGAGGTGGACGCTCCAGACTTGGTCCAGATGGAGGGAGTGGTTCAGGGGGATGCTGCAAAGATCCGGATGCAATGAGCCTACGGTCGGCTCCGGATACAGGTGCTACTCCTCACTCTCGTGACATTTCTAGAGAGCGTGGCTCCGGTGGTTGCTATAGAGGTACGGACGTGGTGTCTCTATCTTGTTGTTCTACTACAGTTGCGTCACCTTCAGGATTTGTCACACCTATGGGGACGTCTACTCCACTCACTATGGATTTTGCTCAGCCGTCCGCAGGTGGCACCCTTATGGGTGCTACTTTGACAGATACTACCCCGACAGGTACATCAGATGTACATGGGTCTCCTGAATATGCCTAGGAACATGGTCGCAGGTGGGAGAGGACCCATCTTAGGCATACCCCAGAGGGGTATGCCTATCTTGTAGATGATAGGTCAAGAGCCATCATCATGAATGATGAGGGGAGGAGGGTGATGGCTCGCATGAGAGAGTTGTGCCACCAAGTTTTTTGGCACAACGTCTTGGATCATTAGAAGAACATACCAGAGGGGAGCAAGGACTATATAGTAGCATCCTTGCATGAGTAATTTCCGGTACCATCCGCAACAGATAGGTTTTCTAGGGGCTGGATGATGGAGTGCATGCATGCATACATGTCACACAGACAATCGAACACACGCAAGGCACTCAAGAGTGGGGCTTCAAAGCCCAAGTAGCTAGACGCAGACGACTAGTGTCAACTTAGGGAGGAGGCTATAGATTCTCTAGGATGTTGGAGATAGCAACGCAAGGCGGTGAGGGCATGACTAGAGGCCAAAGTGGTCCATCGTCTTGGAAGTAGCGGCCACATGACATATCTAGAGGACTTTGTATGTTTTTCTTTTGTTTTGCTTGCTTATTTTTTTGCAATATCCTTTGTACTGACAATTGTATTTCTAACAGTTGTATTTTGTTTTCTTTGCAACACTCCATTACAAATTGCAATCCCACCGGCCTTGAGACTCGATATGAAGAGAGGAATGATATCAGTGCATTGATTGATCGATTGTATGGATGCGGTAGCCTTGTAAGTCACTCATCTTTCTTGTCCGTAGTTACCATGTTTAATTAGAATGCACTATTGTATGGTGGACTAATGTGTAGTTGTTTCTTTTTTTGCAGAGTCCATTTGAAGTTCCTTTGCGGCGGGACGAGGTTTCAGATGGCGATGATCTATAGCTCGCCCTTGGATCCCTAGAGTTCACATACCCTTCTTTTTTGGTCATGTGATCTGTGTAGACATTTTCTATGTAGTAGTAGTATCTTGCCATGATTGTACTGGTCACTTTCATTATGCGATCATGAACTTATTTCATGTATCAGTGTTATGATTTAAGTACACTTTGCCTTTATTTACATGAGCATTGTACACATTACCGAAACTATTTTGTATGGCCCAAATAGCTGCCATGCCACAATTTTTTTTCCCTTGTTACCGTCGCTATTAGCATCGCAAATTTACTATACGTGTCGCTATTAGCATTGCAAAATGCATCGCAAAGCGTCGTTATCAGCGTCACTGCTTGCGTCGGTATCATGCGATGCTGATACCGATGTAATTAACGACGTTGATACCGATTGTTCTATGGCGTTGCCAATAATGAGGCTTTTTGCGACGACGAGGGAAATTTTCTTTATGAACATTTTCATCGCTTTTAACGTCGATATAAGGCCTATATCTTGTAGTGTATCTACCATGATATTTCTCTTAATACTCCGGACCATACCTTACTCGATAGGGGAAAACTAGTGAATCTACTTAAGCTTTTTTTCAAGAGTAGATGAAGGATTTTCAAGCCCTTTTATTGCTTTTTAAAATGGAATAGCTCTATTTTGGTCAACGTGGCTATGCTTCACTAGACTTCATATTTAAGTATCTTCCCCAAGTTCCTTAAACTAAAGGGACAAGCTCGAGTAGAAGTACAAAGAAGTAGAAGAAATATAGATTGAGCTATGGAGTAACAGAGCAAGAGAGAGAGAGGCACATGATGTGAGAACTCTAGCAATCACAATGTGTGACCAGCCTTCCCTTATTTAGTAGTCATTGAAAGAATGAAGAATAAAGTAATAGTGATGGGCACTTGCCACTTGCAGTCTACAAATGTGCAGTCATGGTGTGTAAAGTAAATAGAGACTTGCATAGGCACATGTGCCTTTAACCCCAACAACCTTTGACCTAAATGTGAATGTTTCTCTAGTGAGGAGAGAACAAGAAAAAAGCAACCAAGTATAAATTTATGCAAAGTAAAACTGGATGAGGAAGAGTAGTCATCTCAATGACATCCTATGTCCATCATCTTCCTAAGGAAGATAAAACATCCCACTAAGAGACTTTAATGAGAAAATCTCTAGGATTATTGTTAGTCAAGATCTTGACATGCTCAATAGACTTGTCCTCTACCAGTTCCCTCATGAAATGGTTCCAGATCTGAAAGTGCTTTGTATTCGCATCATGGAAAATTCAATTCTTAGCAACCTAAATAGCACTCATAGATTCCAAATGTAGTGTAGCAGTAATAGTATTATCAAGGTATGCCACTAGATGGTCCAACCATAGGACCTCCTATTGATTTTACTGGTTTTGTTAGGCTAGACACTTATGATCTGTAAGTTGGTTCTTTCTAGTGTGAATGCACTTTAGATAGGTGAAGTGGACATTTGTTAATATCTGTATAATAGCAATTATTTTGGAAATATCTCATTATGTATCAATCTGATGATGAAGGAAGTTATTGATCTATTTCGAACAATGGTCTTGTTATTTTGGAAATATCTCATTATATATCAATCTAATGATGAAGGAAGTTATTGATCTATTTTGAACAATGTTCTTGCTATTTTGGAAATATCTCATTATGTATCAATCTGATGAAGGAAGTTATTGATCTATTTTGAATAATGTTCTTGTTATTTTGCTATTTTAACTAATGATTTTGTTCTTTTTTTGTGTAGGTTCTATCATTTGTGATGTTTCGATGTTTCCTATGTTGGATTATCTTTCAGGAGATGTGTGTGCTAGTTCTAGTTGTATATTAGGGTCAAAAACACTTGGTGATATTGTCTCATTCTATTTTTACTAAACAATCATGGAAGATATCAATTCAATCATGATATAGTGATGGATTTTCATGCAACACCTTGTTGTGATTGGGTAGTGGTGGCAGTTATGGCAGTTGTAGCACATGTAAAGGTGTATTCCTAGTCTACAAGATAAAATGGTTTTCTTTCACCTCAAATATCATTCTTACATGCTTCAAAGCAAGACGAGTCCATGCTTAGGTGGGTTGTAGATGGGAATAGTTGCAACATACTTGAGGATATTTGATAAGAAGAAGAAATTGTCATAAGCAATCTAAGGTGCAAGCTCAGAATGCATGTGCATCAAGATAGGCTTCAAGTTTGGGTCTATATGTGAATTATTTCATGAGAAAACCTCCTAATATATTGTACCTACAACAACTTATTTTAGGGGGTTTCATTCTTAATCAGATTGTTAATTTAAGGAGGTAGTTACAATTTAATCTATTGCACCAAAAACCACCTAAGAAACCAATCCCTTCCATCATGGCTCAGTGTAACCCTGTAGTTAAGTAGACCAAGTTTTATGGTGATAAGGAGGATCTAGATTGGCATATGGCACAATTTGAAACCCATGTTGTGATGTATTAGTAAATGATCAGGTTACGAAGAATCAATCTTGCAACTTAATGGATTGGTGTAGTACATATGGGCTAGCACTATTACAATGGCAAAAAGCAAGGAATCATCATCACATAGGCGATACACAAGCACATTGCAAATAACCTCGCAAATGTACATCTTTTATGTGATGAGAAATTTGAGGCTATAAGAAACAAAAATGCATCGTTTTTGCATCGCATAAGCGGTAAGACTCTGGGAAAATTTTTAACGTCACTTAAGCGACAAGTTCCTATCCTTGCTTAAACGAAGCCATCTGTGAACAAACCCGAACACTCCTTTCCTCTATGTTTCTCTTTGTTTCTTGCCATTTGCTATGCGTCCTCTCAAACACACACACACACACTCTCTCTCTCTTTAGATCAGATCTGGTGCATCTCTCCCCCTTGCACACGCAATCTCTCTCTCTCTCTCTCTCTCACACACACACACACACACATCTCTCTCTGTCATGTGCACTCTTGGTTGTCTTTCCTCTCTCTCTCTCTCTCTCTGTGGCTCTCTTACTCCCTCTCTCTCTCTCTCTCTCTCTCTCTCTCTCTCTCTCTCTCTCTCTTTATTTTTGGACATAAATCCTTTCCTTGCGGTCACTCTAGACATTGTGTACTTTGGTCCAGTTTTTGCATAGGTGATTCGCTCCAAAATTTTTAGGGATAGATTATGGTAAACATCTATCTCTATCTTGTTGATAATTTTTAAAATAGAACCATTAAATGGGATGATAAATGAGTTTTTGTACTTATTGTATTGATAATTTTAAGAATACTATCATTGAATTAGATGAAAAATAATTTTTTGTACTTGTTTTAATGATCATAAGTCTTAATACACATACATGTACATAGAGAGAGAAAGGAGACTTACCATTAAGTCTTGAATTAGCTTGAAAGGATTTTACTTTTCTAAGAACTACTTTGATAAATGCCCAAACTGTTGTTAAATGAGACTATTCGAAGTCATGCTTTGCCTAGAAGCAAAGGTATTGACTCTAGAGTAAGATTTTGTGGACTAGAGCTATGGCATAGTAATCCAAATGACATCCAACCAGAAGCCCTTAAAGACTAGAGGGAAGTGTTTCTATTGGAAGATTAGCCCAACTCCCACCTAGACAAGCTTGCAATGATCATGATGTGCCCGAACTTGCGCAATCATAGAACCCAATTTTCAAAATAAAAAATAGAATGCCTCTCATAGAAGGAAGGGATCTCTTCCACTACCAAATCCACATCTAGAATTATGAATATAATGTCTTTTATAAGTAAAGAAGTCATGTTGGAAAAACCAACACCAACAACATCATGTGTACCAATACTCAGGTGTGATATTATACAAAGAGAGCAACATGTCAATTTTAGGCTAGGACTGTCAGCTCACCAACAACTAGGATTGTGAAGTTGTTGATAGGCTATTTTCTTGTTACACATAAGCAACCAATCTAAAAACTACACCTAGCATGTACATCAAGGCTGAAGTCCCAATCAATCCTGGATTTTGGATCTGGGCCATTACTTATAACTGGGTATAATTAGTTATATTACCAATGATACAAATATTTGTACTCTTATAAAGCCACAAACTTTTGAACTTCACGCATTTGACCTTAGTACTTGGGAACGAGTTGACATGTAGCACTAAATTCAGTACCTCGGTGAATAACATGGAAACTACCAACCTGTCAATACTAGAGCCTAACATGGAAACAAAACAAATAGGGACTTCAACCCAGGAGAGAAATTTTGGCAGGTCTCGACCCCAAATGTCTAACTTCATTAGCTTGGAACCAAAGAAACAAGTACTTCAGAACTTGATACTTAAAAACCATGTACTCTTATAAAACCACATACTTTGATATTTGGTAGAATAGATCTTCGTACTTGTGAACGAGTTGACACATAGTGTTGAATTTGGCACCTAGGTGAAAAACATGGAAATCACAAACTTGTTGACGTTACAGCCTAACATGGAAAACCAGAAAGTTACTAATGTTAGAGTATAACATGGAAATAAGATGACTAGAAACTTAAATGCAAGAGAGGGATTCTGCGAGGTCTCGACCCATATTTCTAACTTCATTAGCTTGGTGCCAATGAAAGAGGTACTTCAAAACTTGAAACTGTAAAACCAGGTACTCTTATGGAACCACATACTTTGATACTCAGTAGAATAGATCTTGGTACTTGGGGACGAGTTAACGTATAGTGTTGAATTTGGTAGCTCAATGAAAACATGAAAACCACGAAATTGTTCACGTCAACATGGAAAACCAAAAAGTTGTTAACGTTAGAGAACAACATGGAAATAAGATGAGTAGAAACTTCAACCCAAGAGAGGGATTATGTGAGATGTTGACCCAAATATCCAACTTCATTCACTTGGTACCAACGAAATAGGTACTTCAAAATTGGTACCGTAAAAGCAGGTACTCTTATGGAACCACGTACTTTTATACTCGGTACAATAGATCTTGGTACTTGACGACAAGTTGACGCATAGCGTTGAATTTGGTATCTCAGTAAAAAACATAGAAACCATAAACTTGTTACCAAAAAGTTATTAACATTAGAGCATAACATGAAAATAGGACAAGTAGAAACTTCAATTCAAGAGAGAGATTTTGTGATGTCTCACCCCAAGTATCTAATGCCATTATTTTGGTGCCAATAAAAGAGGTGCTTCGAAACTTGATACTTTGAAACTAGGTACTCTTATGGAATCACATACTTTGGAACTAATAAATAGAAAAACATGGAAACCACCACAAACTTTTTAATGTTAGATCCTAACATGGAAACCCACAAACTTGTTAACATGTATAACTCTATAAGCTTTCCGCTTGGGGATAACGTACTTCGAAACTTGATACTTTCAGATCAAATACTCTTAGGGAACCACGTACTTTGAAACTTTATTAGCTAAATGTTTAACTTTATTAGGTTGGTACTTTGGAACAGAACTTGATACTTTTGGATATATAATACTCAACAATAAACAAATTCAAATATATACTTGTTAGCTTTCCAACAAAAAATTAAGTACTCAACAATAAACAAATCCAAATATGAAACCAACAAAGGTCAATGTATATCATCAAGAAGTATCTCCAAATGTGTACATGCAAAGCATACATGTCTAAGTGTAGTAACATCATCCCTCCTATATACAAAATAGACGAACAAATGTCAATGTATATCATCAATAAACTTGTACAGGTGTGTGCATACAAAAAATATAGGTCATGTCAACCGTCACATCTATAAAATGTATGAATAAATCTATGGAAAAATGACTAATATCGCTAACCCAAAAAACCCTAACCGGAGCCGCTACACTACATAGACCCACATGAGCCCTCTATGTCTCGCTGCTACCACCACTACTGCCATCTCCAGCACCACCACCATCACCACAACCACCATCACCACCGCTGCCCCTCTTTGTCTCTTGACATTGCCACTTGGCCTCTTGTGTCGCCACCTCTACCATATCACTCTCTCCATGCTGCTCCTGTATTAATTAGTGAAATCAAACATGAACATGTAGTTAGTGAAATGTGTTAAAAACATATTACATCTAACTTGAAAAAAATAAAAAAATATAATATTGATACTCACAAGTGGGTCTGCTGTGTCCTGAAGAGTCGTGCACAAGGCTCGGTATCTGTGGTATGTCGCATACTCTGTCCCTTACTTTGTAGACGCACAACTATAGTTTTTGGTATGCATTAAACAAAACCAAAGACTTATTGATTTATTAACTTGTCAATATTTTCTATAAAAGTCCAAATTTAACTAGCCTTGACTTACAAATGTTGCCACAAATCTAATCCATCCCATCTGGCCTAGTCTCCAGCCTAGTCTGGATGTGTGACCTGCTGCTACTCATCTCCATGTAGCCTCCTACATAAATTTCAAAAATTAGAATTGCATAGTTTAGAGAGTAGTTATCATACATCTAACAAAGATCACAATAATTTAAATTTAAGTTATTTATTGCACATACCCTATGCTGAGGAAAGTTGGTCCGTAGGCATCTCTCCCTACGAAAGTCTTGTGACATCTCTATGCACATATCAGTCTTCCTTTTGTTTGTCTCCACCATACAATACCGCCTGCTTTTTTCCACACTTAAGTAAGCATTGATTCCATCATATCAGTTGATGCTTATCTTAGTGTGGAAAAAATAGGTGCTACTTTATGGTGGAGACAAATAAAAGGAGCATATATATATAAATATATATAATTTTTTTATTTCTCGTGGAATAAACATTTTAAGATATCAAAGAATCTATTACATTTTTTTATTTTACTAGTTTTTTGGTTTTAGGGTTTGATTATTTCATTCAATAAATGTCTCACATTTTTGTGGTACTTAATAAGTAGATTTGGATAGATTAGAGGGTACACCACCACATTTGACCAGTGATGGCTAATTAGATGCCATTCACATCAAATGTAGTATGGTATTTATGATTGAGCGCCAGCACTTGAGGAGCGATATGAACCTATGGTATGTGACTAATCTTTCTTACTTTCACTATTTTTTAAATAAATAATGGCTTATATATGTGACATCTAGACTTCTTGAATTTATACATAATTCTAAAGTTTCAATTCATGCATTTGGATAGGTGGTTTTGAAGGTGGATTGGTTTCGAACAGAGTACAAAGGTAGTAATGCCACAATGAGACAAGAGCCATCTGGATTTTGGTCCACCATCGATTTCTCCAAGTTAATAGAGGCTTCAAAGGAGCCATATATTTTGCCAGCTCATGTTAAATAAGCGTTTCTCTACAAGAATGCATATGATCATCCATAGTGGCAAGTTGTGCATGTCCAGCCTAGAGGTCACTGGTTGTTTGATGGCACAAACATAGTGGTTGATGATCAAGGTGAAACGGCCTTGCCTTCCGATGTAGGTGCATCAACATCAGACAGTCATAGAGTTCTTCCTTTCAATCACAATGACCTTGTTGACATTCAAAACAACAAAGATCCACACCACAATATTATAGACACAAAAGAGGAGGAAACCGATCACTTGACATTTGGCTACCATTTGGTTACCCTCCAAAGACACCCCTTCGATTGATTACAGTATATATATTTTCAAGAGCCATAGAGTCCAAACAATTGTGTGCCCTTAAAGCAACAAAGAAAATTGTGATTATCCTTTCATTCAACATAGACTCAAGTACCGAAATCTCTATATTCACTTATATGTTTAGACCAACTATTGCTACTATAATCAAGTCCACACATGTTTCTTGTGACAAACCTAAAAGAAGATATGTATCATTTAAAAAATTATTTACATGTGCCTTTCCACATGAAGGTACATCCAAACTTCATCTACACATCCTATCAATAACTTCTTCACACTTATAATGCATTTTAAAGACTACCTTATTGATAAGGAAGTACATGCTACAATATTCATTCAAAACCCCTTTTCTAAAAATGCCAAATTAGCCTAAAAACGGACCGTGAAGGTATAAGTTAAGCACCTTTGAGTTCAAATGTGAATAGAGCCTGTAATCATAAACATTCAACCTTAGGTCTTCTGACTTGTATATTTCATGTAAACTCTGCAATTAGGTGGCTGCGTGTCATACCATGCAATCTATGAATATGTAGATGGCAGACAATGTTAGCAGATTAGTTAGTTCATGGCTGAGTTTGTGCATGTGGTACAATAGGCTAGGAACCATAGGTATTTTAGGTATTTTATTTGCCATCATTTATTGTGATTTAGCATTTTATGTAGCTAGTAGTCAGCCAACATCTAATGCTAGTCGACCAGCCATATTTTATGGCCTTTTTTTGGCCTATATATTCTCAGGCTTCCACCTCACCGTCATTCCTTTGTCACCTGAGAGTTCTTGGAGAGAGGGAGTAGATGTGCTAGTGCCTCCATAGCCAGTGACTCACCTTGCTTCTGTATTATCTCATGTCTTGGTATATGGATTCCATTTCCCAAGCATCTCATTTCTTCTGAGTTCTTTGTGCAGTGTTCTTCTCTCTCTTGCAGTGCTTCTCTTTTCTCTCTTCCTTGTGTTCAGTAGTCCATTTTAAGAGTTTCCCACGCTTCAATCGTTACATCCACTTTTGACATCGTATTATATTTCAAGTTCTGACATTGTTTCAGATTTCAGGATATGATTTTCTACTACTCTTTTCTCATGTTTGAGGTCTATTTTTTATCTTCTATTGGTGATCTGACTTGATTATGACTATTGCGACTTGATCTATAGCCTGGGCGAAAATCTTTTGACAGTTTTTGACATGTTTCCTACATCTTTCTTCAATATTTTGCAGTTTTCCATTTTCGTTTTTCAGTTTTTTGGGCCTATTTCAGGGCAAGGAACTTGTTTCTAACCCTTACTTATATGTGTTTTGGCTACAACAATCTGTGTTTATTGTTTGCAAGCTAAATTGACCTGTTTTTGTGCCAATCGACTATTGTTATTGTTCATTGTTTCAGACTTCAATGACCTATCACCAATGTAATAGAGAGTTTCAGGTTTTGAGTCTTCAAACTTTAGTGCAATACACTTCTACTCTTCAATTTGAGAATTCACTGTTCAATGAACCGTTTAAGTTTCAGCTTTGAAGTTTCATGATTGATGAATTTCTTTGAAATTTAAAATTTACTCTTTAGTGTGACATTTCAAGAAGAATTTTAGTTAAAGTATCATGTTTGTTTAGTTTCATTATAGATGTCTTAAATATATCTAGAAAATATATGATTTTTAGAACCCCATCTTGGTCCCCCGTCCTCCATCCCTAGTGGCTATGGATGTAGGTGCTGCGAGAACCATTTCCTAACTTGTTTGAATTATCTGAACCTGTCTAGCATACATTTAGCCTACAATTCTAGGAAATGAATAAGAAATCAAGGAAAGGAATAAGAAACCATTGCTAATTACCATTACACACACACATTCATATCAAAGCTTCTTGTAATGAAAGAAGCTGAGGGGAGATCAAAATTGTGGAGTCATATGATACTGTGGAGGGCTGATCAAAATTGTCCTTATTTAATTACAAAACAAAGATCTGTGAGCATTTCTTAAACTCCCATTTGAGTTGCTTTGCTGTAATGAGCTGAAAATTAGCATGGTCTCGAACTCCCTCTAGGTGGATAGGTTGTCCATGCATCATAACTCCATGTAAAGCTGAGAGAAGTCCAAAGCAATTTTCCCCCAATTGTTTCAGCCAATCACAGCCCAAGACAACATCAATGGGGCCCATATCTAGGGCAATCAGATCAACCAGTGCCACATAATTTTCAGCCAAGCATAAGGGAACTGCAGGACATACATGTGTGTTGATTTCTTCTTCTCTCTTTGCTACTTGGACCTTCAAGGGGTGGTGTAATGCCATAGGAATACATTTCAACCGATCAATGGCTGATTTATTGACAAAAATGTGCGTGCTTCCGCTATCCACAAGGATTAAAACATGCTTCCCATTGATACTGCCTTGAATGCAAAGGGTATTGGGGCTACGCGAACCTATCTAAGCATCCAAGGAGATCGAGCAAAGGGAAGTGGGAGGTGGGTGGGATGTTAAATCAAGTATCTGTGAGGGCGCACCGCCTGGGTCAAAGGAAAACCCATCCTCCTTGTCATAGAACTCCTCGTGATCAACATCCTCCCTGGGCTTAGTCTGGTCGATGGCCAGGTCATCCTCCTCATTGTGCCAATCTTCCATGACATACATGCTATGAACTTTGACCTTAGCTGACTTGTAGGGGCATTTGGAGGCATGATCAACAGTGTACTTATCTCCACATTTAAAGCATAGGCCCTTTTCTTTCCTTTCCTTGTCAACATCTGGGGAGATGAACGGTTGACTACTGGATCCATGGGAAGGTGATGCGGTGGATTGTTTATTTTCAGCATACCGATTTTCAACCATAGAGCTCGATGCTGTCCCAAAAGTGCCCATTTTTCTTTCAGCATGGAAGGCGGGGTAAGTGGGTACTTTGGGGCTGTCATTAGGCATAGAAGAGCCTCGAAAACCACCTCCATATGGAGCTGATCGTGAAGGAATGTGGGGAGGTCCAACACCTTGCTGAAAATGCTCATTCTTATGGTACTTTCTTGCATACCTCTCAGCCAGTTCGATTGCATCAAACAGTGTAGTGGGTTTTTGGGCCATGACATCAGCTGATAAACTCGGTTCCAACCCATAGATGTACTTGTGCAATTTAGCACTTTGGTCATTTACGACGATCTTTCCAAACTCATCACTGATGCTTTCCACATACATGGTCAAGTTCATGTATTGATTGGTGTAGTCACGTATAGCGAGGTTACGTTGGTAAAGAGTGTACCATCTTCTTGCCAACCGTTATTTTTCCACAGAGGACACAAAAACTTGGACCATATGCATTTTGAAATCTTCCCAATCAATGAAGTGTTGATTCTCCCGATTGATATAGCGCCACCAACTATGGGCAAAACCTTCCAAGTGGAGAGAAGCAAAAAGTATTTTCTGTTCATCAGTGCGGGGGTAGATGTTGAAGTAGGACTCCAACTTGGACGTCCATTCTTCCAAGTCAGATGGTGAGGGGGATTGCCCATTGTACTTTGTGAGAATGATCTTGTCACACAAATCATAGGGGCCATGCTGCCCATGAAATCCTTGTTGTCTGTGCATCCCGTGGTGGCCATACATGCCCTGCTTTCCATACATCCCTTGTGGTGCATTTAGCCCATGTTGTCCATTATAGCCATGCTATCCACAATTGCCAGGCTAGCCCTTTGTACCATATTTTCCTTGATGGGGCTGATTCATATGTGGTGCATGGGGGCTCCTAGGTAGGGGAAGGCCTCAAGTAAATGTTGCCGGCATGGTGGATAGGGGAATTCAATAGGGGATCATCATGCATGTGAGAGGGTTCCCCGATCTCATAAGTAGAAGGGGAAATTCCCTTAGCGCCAAGTATACCCTATGGTCCATGCGATGGTTCCTGATGTGGAGGGCGTCTAGACTCATGTCTAGAGTCATTGGTCTTCTCTTAGGATGAAGCAGTCGCTAATTGAGCAACAAGAGCAGTGAGGTGTTCCAAGGTCTATTGGTTCTTTGAGTTTGAGATGGCCATGTGCTCAATCGCTTCATCAAACTTAGAGATCATCTTGCGGTGGTTGGTGACTATATCATTGTGGCGTTCCATATGGCGGAGCTCATGTTGATAGAGGGTGTGATTAAGAAGGGTATACGGGTCTGTCTCAGGCATGTCCTCCTGCATATCACCATGGTAATCTTGCACTGAGCTTGGTTCCTCATTCATGGAGGTCCGAGAGTCTCTAATCTTCCTCTGGAGTTCCTCTTGGGCCTTGCTTTTGCCTTTTTGGCCAGCCATCTGGATGCAGTTCATAGGACCTTCTGTCAGTAAAAAGGGCATAACTCTTAGTAGGAAACTTCGATTGCCAAGGTTTTGGGCTCAAGTCGGAGGGAACAATGGCCTCTTCAAGATAATATATTAACCTTTATGAGAGAAAATGATCAGAATTTTCTATAGGGGTTTTACAGTGGCTGTCTTGGAGTGGTCTGCAACTTGTCCACAGTGACCCTAGTGCACAAAAATGGGCATAACTTTCACAACATAACTCCGATTGGGGAGATTTTTTATTCAAAATGGAGGGGACAAAGCCCTCTTCAAGATGAGCTATAGGGTTTACCCCGACTTTCAGGACAAAATCTTTTGCAATTGGATATTTGTGATAGCCCTACAGGACTGTGGCCAAAAACACTATCTATCCCTTAGTGCCAATGTCTGACATGGATAGAGCATAGATCAAGAGGCCTGATTTGACACCTCAATAGCATCTTGAGCATACTAAGCATAATCCTGAGCATTATAGCATAACATCAACTCTTCCATTCATGCATAAGTACATTCACTGCCATACATCTCCATTGACTTTCCTCTCCTAAACAAGCAAAAAATAAAGTGATTTAAACATTAAACAAGCAAAAGGGAGAGGGAGAGAGAGAATGCACTCTCCCTCCTTCTCCTTCTCTTTCTCTTTCTCTCCCTCTCTCATTTCCTCCCCCTCCCTCTCCCTCTCCCTCTCCCTCTATTTCTCTTTCTCTTTCTCTTTCTCTTTCTCTCCCTCTCCTCAAGTGGCATACATGGGTGCCATTATCATTGCGGGATATTCAAGAGGGATCATTGAGGTAGGGAAGTGTGGCTTATGGAAGTACCTACACCTGCAAACAAGCATTGGGCTCTGGATCACGAGGAGGTGGAAAAAGTCTCGCCCGGGCTGGGTTGTGTACCCCTTTAGGGTCTTAAGTGGTAAGGGAGGGTCACCTCTCTTTTGTCTTACCACCTTGCTTGGCATCGGTCTTTTTCCTCAGCCGGAGTATACATGTAAGACATTTTTAATTAGCAATCAGTATGAGATGCATTGGAAAAAAGACGTTGGGCCTTTTCATGAGATGCAAGGAATGATGAGGGTTGGGGTAGGGGTTACCTTGGCAGTCCAGTGACTCACTGGCTAATTTATAATGGCTAATATTCTTCCAAGATCATAAGACAAAGTAGGGGTTAATGTCAGCCATTACAATAAAATCCCGAGAAGAGGTATGATGCTTGTATACAATCTTGAATCTCTCCAAAAATGGATTAAGCTCAGCAAGTGGCTAAATTGAGAGATTAAGATCAAAGTGGCATACCTTTTTAATGCTTGTGATGACTGTTGAAGCCCAAATCGTCATGATGCCGCTTGCTCCATTGATGAAGTCCGGTTGTTTGTTGTGCATCCGTGGAAGAGTGCTTCAGCCTTTGAGTGCTCTTGCTGATGAAGAAGGTTCCCAAGCTTATCCCTGAGCTTGAGCTTCAAGGACGGGAAGCTTCAAGTGAAGCTTTCATGGCTGCCCGCAAAGCTCCCATGCATGCTGAGCTCAGTGGCTTGCTCCGGGCAAGAGGAATCCTTCACGGGCTGAAGGGGTTGTGGGGTTGAGCTCTCAAGGTCAGAGGAAGCTTCATTCAGGGGAATCCATGGCTGTCCCAAATTGTTTCAAACAGTCCTAGCTGCTGTCCACCATGGGAGCTGATTCCCGGAAGCAAGGATGCCAAAGGGGGAAGACCAAGGAGCTAGAACAGTGCTCTGGAGTGGCAGGGAGGGGAGGGAAACAAGGGGGGAAGTGGCAAGAGGGCTCGGGGGAGCAGGACAGCCAGCGCAAAATGTGCTGCAAATTGCGGGGCTGTCTTGTAGGCCTCCTGGACAACAAATTCCCCCAGTCCACCTCTTGATCAGGAGCTTGGGGGATCATGGAAGAGGTCACGGGGCTGGTTGATGTCGGGGAGGAAGGTCAAGTTTCTTGGGGCTTTTTTGGGGCTGGCAGCCATGGCAGCTTGCAGGAGAAGAGAGAGAAAGAGGGCCGAGGCAAAAAGTGATTGAGGTTTTGCCCTCCTCCAACTCTTGGGACTCTAAACTTGGCTTGGAACCCTTAAAATTTGCATGAAAAGAAGTGACGACCTGCTATTTTAACCATTTTACCTCCAGATATGTCTGAGTCTCCAGCCATAGCTCCTGCTTGCTCCAAAAAGCTAAAGTTAACTGCAGTCTTTCTTGATGTACTTGTACCTGTAAGCTGCTAGCTCAACGATCCCGGTAAAGGTATATGAGTCCTAATGTATACAAAGACATCAAAGAGACATTATGATTTTTAGATTACTATTTTATTATTTGAGATACTTTCTATTTTATCATTTGAGATGCTTACCGATGTGCTCTGATGGTATCTCCAGTTAAAGAAGTGCCTGCTCCTAGAGGCAGCTAAGTCAACGTACCCTCTCCAAGCTGCATAGGCTGTAATGACCTACCCAATATCTCCATGGTAGTCTCCAGTGCTCCATTTGACAACTCCTCATACTCTGCTATGGTCACTCACAGGTCATCACATGACAGTCTAGTAGCTTGCAGCGTAGACTTTCTGGTGACTAGCCTTGCTCTACAGCCACGGTCATTCATCATGCCTGCAAATTAAAACAACCATTAGTTAAATATAAAATACATTGCTTTCTTTTGTTAAAATTAACAACCAAGTAGAAAATAGGTATTTGGTTGCTGAAAAAGCTCTACATGAAGCCTCATTACAAAAATAAACTTGTGAAACTAATAAACAAAAAAATAAATAATCCCAATGGGCCAACAATCATTCACCAATCACTGCCCAAGCATCACATGAGTTAGGCAGATATCCCTCTTTCCATACTTGAAGAAAGTTGTATGAAACCTATGAAACCCATTTGAGCTCTCATTGATCAAGGGGTGGTGAGCTACATGCCCCAACATGACCAAGGGGTGGATACCTTGCCATCCTTAATATGAGGATGTTTTGATGCTATAGCCCCTCATTCACTAATTCTCAAGCTTTGGCTATGGTTTCTTGTCTTGTATTCATGGTGTATTTTACTTAGTAATATTAAACATGTTAACGCTATGGCTTCAACAATAACTTCTTATATTTCTTGGCATGAGATATTTCTTTATTTCAGTCTCCCATCAAAGGCTTCTTCTTCCTTGAAGGGATTATAAGCTTTTAAAACCCTAGGCCCATGATCACAGTCATGGACAATAGTAAGAATTTACAAATTTCTTAAAGAATTTCATGGGGCTTTTACTCCACTAAGCTCTAGGAATCTTCCTCAAACCTCAAGTATTTTAACTTACACTTAGCCAGTCTTTACACTTGAAGTTTCATTTCAACCTAGATATGGACTAAATAGGGATGCTATGTATTTTCTTAAAATTTTGGCCAAATCTGGACGTGATTTTGGCTAATCTTACCTAAATGATTTTATATGAAGCCTCAACAATAAATATTGGTTGAAGATTGAAGCTTCTTGCCAAGATTCATGGCATTCTTTTTTCTTGAACTCTTGGGGATAGAAGGGTACTTTCAAATTTTCTTGAAATTTTGGTCAATGTTGTCTCTATTCAAGGGGCTTTTGGCATTATTGGAATCTTGAAAATGAGAATTAACCTCAACATCAACCTATTTACCAAGATTGAATCACTTCTTCAATATTCCAAGCATCCGTCTTGTGAATGTATGGAGAGTAGTAGAGCTTAAAGCCTATCAAGTTTTTGGATTCTTCATCATCATTGTAGCTTTTTTAAATCTTGGGATAACTTCTTGGACTAGCATAAATAATTATTCAACAAGAATAAAGACTCCTATTTCATTCAAAGGAAATATTGGTCTCTAGAAGGTTTATTCAAAAGGGGCAAGCACTTGGGCTCTTTTCTTTTGTCCACATAGTAGGGAATGGTCAAATATTTGAAGTTTATGAAGATTCAAGTTTCTACATGTAGTATGGGCACTTTATCAATAAGCCTTGAAGGATGCAATGTCATCATGGACTCTACATTGTTTCTTGGACTTCCATAGGTTGAGATGGAATATACTCAATGTACCACAGTCAATTGACTCATTTACAAATATCACATTAGAGGATTTGGATGAAATGTGGAGTTCTTGTAGGTTCTACAAGTGCTTGAGTAGTTTTTGCACTTATTCTAAGTGTTTCCTAAGTTCCCATTGGTAAGGGATGGGATTTACAGGTCTAAACAAGCTCATAACAAGGCAAAACAAGGTGATGCTTTACTGTGTTAAGTTTTGGTAAATCTATTATGGAATTGGATATTTGTAGTCTAACATAAAACTAATGCATTTAAGTTAAAGAAGACTTCATATTATTTGAGTTGAGCCAACAAACACCTCATTTGTATAATTAGTTCTCAAGTTGTGAGGTGAATTTGTGGCTATAGGTCATTATGGATAGCACGTAGGGAAATACTTCCTAGGATAATTCTATACTATCATGTATGCATTGAATTGAGCTTTAAGGATAGGACCAATTGGATGCTTGGCTTGAATGTAATGAGAATTATTAATGAGCTGACTATAGCACCTATTGCGATGTAATGAGAATTATTAATGAGCTGACTATAGCACCTATTGCCATGTAATGAGAATTATTAATGAGCTAACTGCAGCTCCTATTGCCTACAGTCTTGACAACAAGGCAAACTCTGCTAGGAGAAGAACGTGCTCATCTTTGATCTTGGTGGTTGTACTTTTGAAGTCTCTCTGTGGATTAATGAAGAAGGCATTTTTAAAATAAAAGCAATTGTTGGTGAAGCTTGCCCTACAAAAGCTACTACAACAATGAGGTGGTGGACATATTCTACTCCTAAATTAGCATTGGTATGTAGCCAAAGGAAGATGTGGTTATAAATTGGCTATGAATTAGTAAAGATACAAAAAAAAGTTGATGAAGATGCTCCAATTCCAAGAAACTCGTGTCAAATACTTGAATTCACATGGTATCATAATCTCATCCATATGTAACGTGAGATCCTTACCTTGTTTGACTAAATTCTCTATATATGTGAGCCCATAAAGTAATCCATTAGGCTTTCCTTGAAGTTTGATATAAGAGGGATCTTTAAGTTTTTCTCTTCTAGAGTCTGATTGCTAAATTTTATGATCTCTTAGAAGATGATGTTCTAGTTAATCTTAAAAGGATGGAGTAGAACTAAGAAAGCTACTTATGTTGAATTGAGTTTGGAGAGAGTATCTTTATACTCATCTTTTGGATCTATGGTGTCTCTATCTATATTTTGTAGATGCTATATCACATTGCTCTGCCTGCTCAAATAGAGTAAGGCAAAAAGGTTGGTCTTTCTATGTGCTTGAAATACATGTCATGGGATTTGAAAATCCAAGAAGGATGTTTGGGGTTGACCTAAGCTTTGAAATGTAACCCATGTCCATTCACCAAAGATAGTATTGATCATGTAAGATGCCCAACCGAGCTTGAAATGGAGCCAATGATATAGTTGCTTGTAATCTGCAAACACTTGTAGAGTTGTGGAGGTTCTAATGCTTGGAGATTATTAGGTTCTCCTCATACCTTGCCACATACAACTTCACACTCACTTCAAGCTATCTGTTGTCAAGATCATTTGAATGGCACTCCCATCCACATGAGAACATGCTTGCCTACCCATGCAAGTTGTCATATGGAGCAAAGCTATAGGTGCTCAAGCAAGAAGACAACTTGATACTTGTAGGGTTCAAGGAGATCTTGAGATACATGAAAGCTTGCCCATCCAATGTCTTGGTAATAGCATGGAAGCTCACATTATGGTCTTCTAGAAATTAAAATATGCACATGATCGTCACCTTTAGCAATTTGGAAAGGGAATAGAGAATAGTCCCAATCCCATTTAGGTACTCTTCAACTTGGTCACATAATACAAGTTGCATTCAATCCACCATTTTGCAATCACTTCCTATTAGAAAGAAAAGTTTTGAAGTCTAGGCCAAAGGATGTGAGAATAGTATGCCATAGCAACATAGAAAGCATAATGGAAAATATCATCTTTGAGCAAGTGAGCATGATGGACAATGGGGGGGGCGGGGGGGGGGAGAGAGAGAGAGAGAGAGAGAGAGAGAGAGAGAGAGAGAGAGATAGAACTTACATTCCTATGCAAGCAGGCAATGGTTCGAATCTCATTGATTACCCTTGCTCTCGGTCTCCTTACTTTGATCATAAAAAATGAGAGAAACATTCAGCTTTTTGTTTTAGAGTGGGGTGTTTCTTAAGTGATGGAGAACAGTGTACACACGTCGCAAAAGACATCACTTTTTGTAGCTGATGGTAGTTCCTAAGCGACAAATGTCATTGCCTAAACAACGCGCAAATTTAAAAATTTTCATGCTATCACTTAAAAGACGGTTACGTCGCGTTAGCGAATGAAAGCCGTTATTGCTTAAGGGACGCGCGATTATTTTACTCCCTCGCTAGTGTCCCCGTGGCTAGTAGTGCAACCATATTTAACACTTATGATGATTTAAAGAATGCCTTTTCATTTTGATTCTATAAGAATAAAACACAATTGATGTATTAGAAATAAATCAATTAAGCATAATAGAATGTTGGTGAAAAATTATGTGCAACACTTTAAAATCTATTAAATAGGATAAATGTTAATAACAAACTATCACTAGTTATGAAAACTTGTTATTTCTCTCTGAGGGTTCACTATATACATATCCTATATATCACATGTGTTCAAGGCCTATTTATAAATATCCTTATCTTTGAATTTTTCTTGAATAAAACATGATCCTTTTTTATTCATATGTAGAAACCTTTTATATAACATCTTTTGTATGTAAAAAATGTAAAAAATTGGTTTTATTAGAATCCCTTATTTTGAACTCACATGATACATACATATACTCATATGTGATCCCCTTGAGTTATTTCTTGAAGGCGTTGAGTACTAAGCTCTCAAGGGCAATCATAAATGTGGAGTTAGGACAGCAATAAAATTGGATGCTTTGATTGACACAGTAGTACATGTGAAAAATCAACTTGTTTTTGGATGTTCCCATAAAAAGAAAGATGTAGAATTTGATTTTAAATGTGATATGGATAGTGTTTTGAAAGATGATGAGAAGTTTGAAGATGAAATTGAACCTTTAGATTCAAAATCTCATTCACATTTTAATGATAAATACAAAAAGAATAAGAAAAAGAAGCATACCAAGGAATCAAAAGGTAAGAAGTCCTTCAATAAAACCTCTAACTCAAAATCCTCTTCCAAAAAAAAACTACCAATAAATTGGTTTGACGAATGATAGCCAAACAATTAAAATCCCTATGAGTCTATAAGATGGACGTAGAAGAAAGTTTGCTAAATTTGTAATAAAACTGGCCATGAATCTAATATTTGTTTATATGATCCTAAGTAAGAAATACATAGCCGCACCTACTAGAGTTTAACAATCAACAATAGGTCATCAAGTTGTTATAGAAAATAGCACCTAAAGGGTAGGGGACCCTAAATTTTTTGAAACACACTAGACCTTGAAGGCAAATCAAGGGGTCTAAAGAGCTTGGCACTAGTGCAAAGTCTAAGGACATAGTCTAAGGACATTTTATGGGGCCCCAATGTGAATTGTGGATTAGTCATAGAGCTAAGAGAGAAATGCTAATAGTGAAGAACCATAGTAAAGGATACTCTTTAGGAGAACCTCATCTATAGCTACTAGCTCGAGTCATTGTAGTTCTCAGAAACCTACCTAAGGAAGAAGCAAAGATGTTAGGATTTAAAGGTATGAAAATATGCAAATACATTTCCACTACAAGGATATGGGGTAATTTGGTTTGAGAAAAAAAATATACTCTGAGAAAAAAAAAGTGCACGAAACCTCAGTGTGGCATTTTTCCGCAAAGAGTTTGAGAGATAGCGAAAGAGAGAGCAAAAGAGATCGTGGCTTTGGGAGGTAGAGGGAGAGAAAGAGAGTGAAGGAGAGCTTCTCACCGCCATTGCCATCATTTGCGAAGAAGAGGAGGAAGTGCACAAAGGAAGAAGAGGGACCGTCGGCGAAGAGGAGACAAAGAATCCATCCTTGGGCCTTTGTGGTGAGTACATTGCGCTTCCTCTTGGCTTGTTCTTGTTCTTTCTTCTTTTCTTTTGTTTGTTTTTCTTGAGAATGAGGTGTATTGAGGGAGATAGAGAGGAAATGAGAGAGAGAGAGAGAGAGAGAGAGAGAGAGAGAGAGAGAGAGAGAGAGAGAGAGAGAGAGAGAGAGAGAGAAGAAGAAAGGAAAGGGAGAGAGAGAGAGAGAGAGAGAGAGAGAGAGAGAGAAGAAGAAAGGAAAGGGGAGAGAGAGAGAGAGAGAGAAGAAGAAAGGAAAGGGAAGAGAGAGAGAGAGAAAGAGAGAATAAACATGAAAGATAACAAAGAAAGAGAGTGAGAGGGAGAGGGTGAGAGGAGAATGAGTGAGAAAACACGAGGGGGTGGAGAGAAATAAAGAGAGAAAGAGAGACAAAGAAAGAGAAGAGGGAGACAACATAAAAGGAAGAGCACAAAGAGAGGTGGATAAATTGTGTTAGGTTAGTTAGAAAACTAAAGCTACTCTTCGAGGGAAGGGAGTGTTTAAATTGCCCATGGATTTTTTATACAGCAAAGTGGTCTTGGCTAGCCAAGAGAATTCAATTAAAAATTTGAAATGCTAGATTAGATCAAGTTAGGAATGATCGAATGTCAACTATCCTAGTGTGTCATCCTAGATCCATCAATCAATGTTATTTTAGGGAGACCTAAGTTGAGACTATACCTTATTAATAAAGTGGTTGATGCATATTACTTCCCTCATTTCTCACTCTCTTTAAACTAATGCAATGATCTAGTCAAGTTTGAGAGATGATAGCAAAGTCCATTAAAAATCTAAAATGCTAGATTAGGTCAAATTAGGAATGATCGAATGTCAACTTTCCTAGTGTGTCATCCTAGATCCACAAATAAATGTTATTTTAGGGGGACTTGAATTGAGATTATACCTTATTAATAAAGTGGTTGATGCATATTACTCCCCTCATTTCTCATCTCTTTAAACCAATGCAATGTTCTACTTAAGTTTGAGAGATGATAGCAAAGTAGCTATCTTAAGCTAATATTAGATAACCATGAAAGGAGACTATAGTCACGATTAAGGCTTGCTTTAGATTGATCCTTGTGGGGTTGAGGTGGAACTTTCCCTACAAGGTAGACTTAAGTAGTTTGAGATAATGCAGTTTGATTATTACAAGGGAGTTTTGAGCGGAACTTATATTGATTACCTCTTGATAAATTTGTGCCATTAGCATTTGGTGGATAGACATGTTACAAATATAGATATGCACCTAGATATGAGTAGAGTCTCTAGATTTGCAAGGCCATGCACTCTCTAGAATTTGGATGAAAAGGAATCAATTTGTGCACATCTTAGATTCACTTTATGATCTTTCTACATTATGAAAGGTGTTGGATATAGACTAGCATATATTGCTTTATCAATGCCGATCATCTTCCCTATATTAGAACCAACCTTAAGTAGATATAGTGGATAGAAAATTTAAAAGTTTTTTAATGTTTATTTTGAAGAAATCTATGGTTAACCATCTATTAATGTATCTAATTTCCATGTATCTAAAGTTTTTATGTGTTGTAAACTAAGACGTTTCAGTTTGACGTTAATTTTATTGAGTTATAATAGAAGAAATCCCTTCTCAAACTTATTAAAAAAGAAAAAGAGAATGAGAAAAAAAAAAGTTGGTTGTTGTAACATAAACAAAATGGAAAACGATGATAGTGGTGATGTTCAAGATCGCAAAGCGTATCTTAATCAGTGTGTCCAGTGTCGCTTGTCTATAGAATACGTATGATGCTTCAGTGAGTTCCAATTGGAGATAATTAATTAGGTGATCTCAGACTTTGAGCAAATGGTAAGAAAAATGTGTATCAATCATGCCTTATATTCACAAATTAATTGAATATCATATACAAAAATATTAAACGTGGTCATAAAATTTATACAAGGAGGTGACGTCTCATCCCAAGGAGGAATGCACCTATTGTGGCCTGTTAGAAGAGTTCGTGGTCATGGGATGGATGGAGTGCCTAAGCCAATCCACCACTTGGAAGGCATAACCCAGTCTATACTGTCAATACCAGAGGAGACAAGTAGCCTTTTAGATTTTTCTCCAATCTTTGAGTCTGAGATGGAGGCAATGATCAATGCATTGATGCCCATGGATGCTGAGACATTTGTTCCACTAAGAGAAAAAGTATCCATACCATTATAGGATGGGTACCGAGTATCTTACCTGTAGATGTGCTTGCACTCCTAAGTGTGCAAGCAACATACGGGTGGAGCAATATGATAGTGACCGAGTTGTTCAGGTACATTCTAGGTACGCTTTGTTGATTTCTTTTACATACCATTATTTTTAAAAAACATGTCTTTTCAAGGAGTTTTATGATTTACTTTTAGGTTGCTAAAGTATCATATATTACCACTTGGAAATACCATGACTGAGTCTCGTGATGATGCATGATATATTTTATGAAAGCTTGGCATGGACTACAACAACATCCATACATTTGTTAACAATTGCGTGCTCTTTTGAGGAGAGTACAGGACTATGGAGACATGTTCAAAGTGTGGTGCTCATAGGTATCGACAAGACTTGCAAGGGCAAACCATACCTTAGAAAGTTCTTAGACACTTTCCATGTATCACCCGTATACGCCACATGTTTTGTACGTCGGGCATGGCGAGCTTGACAACATGGCATGTGTAGAGTAGATCCACAGATGGAGTCCAACGAATATCAATGGATTCATGCGCATGGAGCCACATTGACTCTACCTTTCTAGGCTTTGCACGAGAGCCAATGAATCTTTGGCTCGGTCTTGCTATGGAGGGCGTGAACCCATTCGGTCTCTGCTCAACTTCTTACGGTGTGTGGCATGTAGTCCTTGTTAACTACAATATCCCACCAAAGAAAGGACACCTAATCCTTAGCTTACTTATTCTTGGTCGCTACAAAGTCAAGAATATGAACGTCTATTTCCTCTATCCATTAGTCGATGAGCTTAAGATTTTGTGGGAGGAGGGGGTTATCATGGAAGATATGAGCAATCTCAATGGTCGACAGTTGCAAATATATGAGCCATTCTCATGTGAACCATGCATGAGAAGGGTTGTGTTCTCATTGGTTATATATATCATACCTCATTTAAGTTTGTGTTCACTAAATAGGGGTATTGGGATAGGTTTGCTTACCTCAGGTTATCATGCATGTCCATTGTGTGAGCCACAGTTAGACTCTCGAAGGTCACGAACCATGAAGAAGGTGGTATATCAAGGAAATGCCTCTTTCTTGTGCCAAAGGGTCATGAACTGAGGGAAGGTTTTCTTGGATAACCTCCAACACGAATGAATGCCCAAAGTTGGTATGAGTTAAAAATGGTCCACATGGAGTCACATCCAAATAGAATGTGATGGTTCTCAGTTTTCTATGAGTTGTCATATTGGAACCACTTGTTGGATCCCATGCATATTTTCAAGAATGTGGGAAGCTTACTATGGGACCACATCACAAGAAAAAGAGACACTGCAGGGGCAAGAATGGATTTGAAGGAGGTAGGCAAGATGGAGATGCTTTGGCCATAGTCGTGGCCATAGTCGACTGCTAATGGTCGCTTGCAACTACCTCATGCCCCTTGGGTTTTATCCACTAAATAAGAGTGCATTATGAAGAAAATTATTAGGTCTATCCGCACTTTGACAGATATGATGCGTTCTCTCATATCTACTTTTTTTAAAGATGATCAAATATCAGGGCTCAAATGCAATGATTGGTATAAGATATGTAAGGTTTGTACTTGCCTTGATTGTAAGTGGTCTAGGTATTTTTCTATTTGAAGTCTAATCGTGTTCATAATGCTTCTTTATTTGTGTGGCAATTTGTACTACTAATTGCGGTCGCAAGATACCTCACTCTAGAAATACGCGGGGCGATCTATAGGTTGTAAAATTTAATGCAATGGATCTCATAGAAGGAGATCAAGACATCCTCTATTAAATCCGCAAGGCAAGGAGCAGTGGAGATGGTCTGTCTCTTTGAGAAGTACCTGCCCACTAGCATGCTCACGATACAAATCCACCTCTTGGTGCATCTTGTAGATGAAGTGGAGATTGCGGAACTTGTCCATATGCGATGGATGTTATTCTTGGAGTGCTTCATGAAAACCCTAAAAGGCTTTGTACAACAACGAGCTCGTTCAGAAGGTAGCATGGTTGAAGGTTTGTTGGTGTCCGAGGCATTAGTGCATATCTCACAGTGGCTACCAATGGTGGATTCAGACAATATTATGCTATGGTCATTGAAGGATGATGATAGACTGACCAGAGATGTGGTGGTTGGAAATGGCATAGAAAAAAGGATGGATGCTACAATGGAGAAGAAAGTGAATCATTTTTGTATGTTGCACCATGCATCCATGGAGATGTGACTCGCTAGGTATGAGCAAGCCAAGAAAATCGGGAAGAAGCACGATTGTAATTTCAACATAGTACGCACCATCAACCAATTTGATATCTTGAGGGTATGGAGGAGATTCTATGGTTTATGTCTATATGATGTGTACATGGAGCTTTGATCACAACCTCTCGTGAAGGGGTGGAGGTCTCTACTTATGAGGAGTTGGAATTCTCGATGGGATGTAGTCCAAAGGTGACATGTTTTATAAGTTTTCGTATCTAGATTTTATATGTGATAACTAATCTAACTATTTCAATGTATAGTATAAAATATACAGTGTGACATGGTTGCATGGACAATATTTTTGCGTCGAGCGCATCGACAAAATACGCTCCACAACATATTGTGATATTGTGGCAAAGTTTGAGTACAAGAGCTCATGGCGAGGCCATAGATCCAAACACTGTTCTAGATGAGATGGAGTATTTTGGAAACCTGAAAAGTGTTATCTCAGTGGATTACCATAGCTTCTCCATGATCATATTCGATGTTCAGTGGTTCAAAGTGGTATTGGAAGGAGCTAGAGCAACCGTTCGACGAGGTCCATTTGGATTTCTCATAAAAGATTTTGAAAAAATATAGACATATCTGCAAAACTCGTTTATCTTATCGACCCATTGTGAATAGATACATGAATTGTTTTTTTAAATTTTACTTATGACACAGATATGTCACAAATGTTGAATCTCTCTTGTATGTGATTTTGAACAAGTAATTTTCTATCCAAACCCTTGACAAACTCAATGGTGGTATGCTGTGCCTTCAGCTCCTCAAAGTGCGAGAGTGTATGATGAAAGCAATGTTCCAAGCATAGATGAGGGCAGTATATAGATGGAGGGGTCAATATTGCAAGGGGTAGAGGTCAAAGATGGCTAGGAGCATGTAGAGGAGGAAAAATTGGGTAATGATGATAGAAAGATAGGAGGCCAAGAATTATTTGAGAATAAGGTGGACTCATTCTTTTGTGGTGACCCGTCTATCGACCTTTTAGTGTTAACGGAGTTGTGCCATGAGATTGACATGGGACCATAGGCTATGTCATACTTCTAGCATCCACCTACTCAATTTATTGATAAATCACTTATAAGGGTACTCTAGAATATGTATTTTAAGTAACAAAAATTTTTAAATTTTTTTAAAGAGTTATATTACCATGTTTTGCTTAAATCTTTATATTGATTATGCTAACATCACTTTCTATTTGTACAGGTGACCTTTAACGATATTTGGAGAGCACGATGAGTCAAGGGATGAGTGATCAGGAGTTGCAAGAGATATTCACATGTATGTCTCCTGATCAGATGGCTCAATTTAGAGATATGACAGACCAGGAGCTGTCTCAGACACCATCAAGCCATTTTGGTAGATCTACTTTGGCACGCTCTGATGCTTTGGGTTCCACTAGACGAGGTCGATACTCTTGACTGGGCCCAGATGGAGGGAGTGGTTCTGGGAGATGCTGCGGAGGCATGGATGCGGTGAGCTTGTGGTCAAGACGGCTTGAGATATAGATGCTACTCCTCGCTCTTATGCATGCTCAAAAGAGGGTGGCTCAAGTGGTTGTTATGGAGGCACTGATGTAGTGTCTCCATTTTGTTATTCTGGTGGAGTTGCATCACATGTAGGATTTGTCACACTTGTGGGGACATCTACCCTAGTGGCTTTAGCAATCGTCCACAGGTGGCACCCCTATGGGCTACTCCAAGAGATACCAACCGCGTAAGTATACCAGATGTACAAGGATCTTTAGGTTATACCTAGTAGCATGGTCCTAGGTAGGAGAGGACACATCTTAGATATACCCCAGAGGGATATGGATACATTATAGATGACACAATAGTTGTCGTGATTATGAATGATGAGGGGAGGAGGTTGATGTCTCGTATAAGAGAGTTGAGCCAAGAAGTTTTTTAGCACAACGTCTTGGACCATTGGAAGAACTTATTTAAGGGGAGCAAGGACTACATAGTAGCATCCTTGCATGAGGAGTTTCTGATACCCACAATGATAGAGAGATTTTCCATAGGCTGGATGATGGAGTGTATGCATGCGTACATATTAAGCAAATGATCGGACGCACGCAAGGCACTTAAGAGTAGCATCTCAAAGCCCAAGTGGCTAGATGCAAATAATTGGTGGAGACTCCAAGAGGAGGCTACAAATTCTCTAAGACATTGGAGACAGCAGCAAGAGGTAGTGAAGGCACGACTGGAGGCATGACTAGAGGTAGGGATAGTCCCTCATCTTAAGAGTAGTGGTCACATGACTTATCTCAAGGACTTTGTAAGTTTTTCTTTTTTTCTTCTCACTTTATTTTTTGCAATATCGCTTATACTGAGACAATTATGTTTCTAACAATTGTATTTTGTTTTCTTTGTAGCACTTCATTACAAACCACAATCCCACTGGCCTAGAGACTCGATATGTAGAGAACACAATATTAGTAAGTTTGGGAATCTCCCAATTTCCATTTTTTGAATACTAAAAAGGTGGCACACGGATAATATGCCCATAAGTTTCTCAAAACTATATGATGTAACCTATCATTGGAAAGCGCTTGAAAAATGGAATCTATTGAGCTATAGAGCGCTCAATTTGGAGTTATAGTGTTCAAGTTATGACAAATCCAAAGATTTGACCACGTGTCCCAAACTTATGGGAAATTCCCATATTCTCCAATATGGTGTTAGAGAGACATGGTCTCACTGCATTAATCAATAGATAGTATGCAAGCGATGGTCAAGTAAGTCACTTATCTTTCTTATTTGTAGTTACTATTTTTATTAAAATGAATTATGTATGGTGGACTAATGTATAGTTGTTTTTTTCCAAACTTGGTTCGATACTCCTTTGCGTCAAGACGAGCTTTCAAATTGGCGAGGATCTATAGCTCGCACGTGGATTCGTGGAGTGCAAATTCTCTTCCTTTTTGGTCTTGTGATTTATGTAGATATCTTCTATGTACTATGCTATTATCATCCTTTGTATCTTACCATGATTCCATGAGTTTTCATCAGCAATGTTGTATTTATTCTATGTATCAATCTTGTGGGTTCAAGTACATTTTGTGCTCATTTTGATGACCATTGCACACTTAACATGTAATCCATTTGTAGAATATAAATACAACATATAGTGCTACAAGTTGCCCTGCCACAAATCTTTTTTTCTCTATAACTGTCACTTTTAACATCGTAAATTTACTATACGCATTGCTATTGGCGTCGCAAACCGTCGCTATTGGTATCGATATTTGTATCGATTTTGTAGCGCACATACCCATACTGAACAAAATTAGAGAGAGAGAGGGATAAAGGTTAGGCAAGAAGGCTGGCAACCATGCTCCCTATTCATTTCATTATCTTCCACAGTCAACTGTTTACAGACACAGGAAACATACAAAAATAAGGTAACCTATATGTAACCATAGTTGAATCAGTGCGACCCAACCGTATTCAACACTCCCCCTCAAGCTCAAGTGTGATACTTCACTCCAAGTAGCTCTCTAAAATAATGACTTGGTAAAGATATCTACAACTTAGTCTTTTGTCCTCACATGGAGAAAATGAATGTCACCTGCAATCACTTTTTCTCTGATAAAGTAATAGTGTACCTCAATGTGCTTAGTCCTAGCACGATAGATAGGATTACTAGCTAGGAGCACACTACTCATGTTGTAACAATAGAGTGTGACAGGCCTGACTTCCTACATGCCCAAATCATCAAGAAGCTTCATAAGCCATGCTGCCTCACATGCAGCTAGTGTAGCATCTCTATACTCTACCTCAGTACTAGAGAGTGCAACTATAGGTTACTTCTTATTGCTCCAGCTAACCAACTACTATCAAGGGAAAATGCATAGCCACTAGTAGATCTCTTATCATAGGCACTTCCTGCCCAATCAACGTCTATATATCTTGTAAGCTCCAAAGGCTTACCATGCTCATAGAATAGACTATAATTTGATGTAGCCTTCACATATCTCAAGATCCTCCTCACTGCATCCGACTGAGGCCCATAGGCTTCTGCATGAATTGGCTAATCAATCCAACTGAATAGCTAAGGTCCGATCTAGTAATGGTAAGGTAAATTAGGCTATCCACCATTTGTCTATACATAGTGACATTCTCAATCTCATGCCCAACATGTGCAAGTAGCTTAACATTTTGCTCCAATGGAGTGCTCAAAGACTTGCAATCCAACATACCATACTTGGTTAACATGCCTTGTGCATATTGCTTTTGCAACAACCAAGTACCATGAGGTGTAGAAACAACCTCAATCCCAAGGAAATACTTAAGTTCACCCAAATCTTTGACCTGAAATTCAGCATGTAACAAAGCCTTGATCTCTCCAATTCCCGTGACATCATCACCTATAATGATCAAGTCATCCACATAGATGACTAATATCACATAAACAACCCTTGTCTTCTTTGTGAATAGGCTATGATCAACCTTGCCCATAGTGAAACCAAGTTTCTGTAAGCATGCACTTATCTTAGCATTCCAAGATCTAGGTGCTTGCTTCAACCCATACAATGATTTCTTCAATCTATACATGTGTAAGAAAATTTGGATGTACATAGTCCTCGGGCTGATCCATGTATCCTCAACCAAATCACCATTGAGAAAAGCATTCTTCACATCTATCTAATATATACTCCATCCTATAGATGCTGCCAATGCAATCATTGTTCTCACGGTTGTCATTTTAGCAATGGGACTAAATGTCTCCTCATAATCAAGACCATATTGTTATGCATACCCTTTTGCCACAAGTCTTAGGTTGTATCTTTCCAATGTATCATCTAATTTGCACTTCACCTTGTATACCCATTTGCAACCAATAGGCGCTTTTCCTTCAAGAAAAACAACCAAATCCCAAGTGTCATTTTCAGCCAACGTTGAACATTCCTCATCCATTGACTTACACCAATGATCATCCAAAATATCTTCAAAAAAATTTGTGGGTTCCTTGAAGCTAGTGACTTTTGCCATATATGCATAGTGCCTCATTGTGTAGCCACTATATATAAGCCTATCCACATGCTTCCTGACTCTTTCTGAGATCTCCTCAACTAGGTGCTATATGAGACTCTCCTTTGTCATGAGGTGGTATGTATCTATGTCTCACACCAGGAGTCACAACTGATGGGATACCAAACTCACTATCTAAGCTGTCAGTGCTAGTTGAATCATAACCACAAGTCACTGGCCCTCTAGCATCATCAAGTTTTCCTTTTCCTTTATTAACATTTCTCCCCCTCACTGACATACATGTGTTAGTGGACAAAGATGCTAAAGTCCTCAATCTACCTATCCAAGGACTAACGAATATAGTAGCATCTTTAGAAGGCCCAAAAATTTCTAAACTCTCATTTGTACCTGCATGTGCACAAGCCTCCTAACAAACATCATCATCATTCATCAATATGGTCTTCTTCTCATGCCATGAGTTCAGTTCATCAAATACTACATCTCTTGAGACCAATGTCTCATGAGTAGAAGGATTGTAGCATTTGTAAGCCTTCCTATCTTGTGCATACCTAATAAAGATGGCATTTTCTGCCTTTGGGTCAAGCTTCTTCCTTTTCTCATTTGTTACATGTACATATACCAAATATCTAAATATCTTAGGATGATTAATGCTAGGCTTTATCCCATAAAGTATCTCATGAGGAGTCACCTCATGTATCGCTCTTGTTGGTGTATGATTCATGACATACACAACAGTCATTGCAGCCTCTACCCAATATGCGTTTGGTAGGCTATTCTCATTCAACATGGCTCTAGCCAATTCCATGATCACCTTGTTTTTCCTTTTTTCCACACCATTTTGTTGTGGTGTGTACTTGCATGTCAATTGTCTCTTTATCCCATGGGCTGCCAAGAAGTGATCAAAGTATTTAGAGACATATTCTCCAGCACTATTAGATCTCAAGCATGAGATGTAGCAAGCCATTTCTTTCTCCACATGTATCTTGAAGTCTTGAAGAGCATCCATGACATCACTCTTGCCCTTTAGCACATACAACCGTGTGTACCTACTATAGCCATCTATGAATGACACATAGTAATGTGATTCCCCAAGAGATGCATTCTGTGAGGGTCCCCATACATCAAAATGTACAAGCTGTAATGGTCTAGTAGTAGTGCTTACATGCCCCTTACATGCCTCATAAATGGAAGCCTTGATGGCTTCCCAAATTGACATGATTAACATGCATGTTCCAATTCCACATGCTTGAACTTAGGGAGTCCAATTACAACTTGCTTATGCTGCATATTCTTTAGCTTTTGAACATTAACATGACCAATCCTTTTATGCTATATCTCAATGTCCTTTATTGTAGCATTGTCATGTGAGTACATAGTAGCATTTAATGCTAAAAGTTTTGTATCCAAAGTAAACATCTTGCCATTTCTTTTGTCTTTAGCAATGAGTTTGCATCCTTGACCATACTCTTCAATATAGCATTCATCTCTATTGAATCTAACTTGTAGTTTCTGTTCAGCCATTTGTCCCACAGAAAGTAAGTTTTTGGTTATGGAGGATACATGTAACACGTTATAGAAACTCTTTTTCTTGTCACCATGCATCATCAAGGGAACAATACATGTATGCTTAATGTCATGCTACATATCATCCCCTATGCAAACATATCCACGAGCACCTTGTATGAATGTGTCAAACCACTCTCTATCAGAAGTCATGTGGTTAGATGCCCCTGAGCCTATATACCATACATAATATATTTTGTCTTGTGTAGGCAACCCTTTCTTCACATGTTGCATAGCAAACAACCTATCATCCTCCTGCATACCACTAGAAGAGGCATAATTACCATGTTGCCTCCCTCTTACTCTCTAATCATTATGCTTATTGTAGCAATCTTTAGCTACATGCCCATATTTGCCACAATAGTGACAATCCTTATTTGCATTTGATAGCTGTCCATGGCTCATTTGGGACTACTGCCAAGTGTCTCTTCCTCTAGATGATTCACCCCCTCTTCCATGAGCATTTGAGGCACCTCTATTTGCTTGAGGTTGCCTATTTTTTCCTCTAGTACTTTGCTATCCACAGGCTGCATATGTATTTCCAACCCCTCTTCCTCTAAATTTTGACCTTCCTCTTCCACCTCTACCCCTTTGATTTGAGTAGAACACATTGTCCCTACTATTTTTAGATCCACTGAAGCTTGTATTGAGTCCAAGATTCACTTCTTCATGCAAAAGAAGTTCCAAAAGTTCATCAAATTTAGGCTGCTCCTGACGCACTGAAATAGAAGTATCAAACAACTTGTACTCCTCTCCAAGTCCATGGAGGGTAGTGGCCACCAAATCATCATCCTGAACTTCAGCTCCAATTGAGCCTAGTTGTTCTACAATGGTTCTAATTTTACTCACATAGTCTTCAATAGACCTTCAATTCCTAGATATGTGGCTAAATTTTTGCTTCAATTGTGTCTCGTGCACGAGTAATGATCCGAGAAAATCACAAAAAAATGTTTGTCTAACACTTTGTTAAATTTTTATATATTTGGATGTTTGAAATAAAGAAGATGGTGGGAACACCCTCTTAGGAAATCCAAGAAATCACTGGATGGAAATATTTCATGGACCGATTTACCAAGGGAGGGTGAAGAGTAAAGAACAATGGAGAAAGGTGAAGGGAAAATGTGTAATGTGAAAAGAAAAGACATGAAATTGATTTGGAGCCATCCAAAGGGCATGTGAGGCTCATAATGTCATGGCTTTGGAGCCTTATAATAATTCAAACAAATGGGATCCTTCTTGGAAGCATTAGTGGAAGAAAAATCAGGCACCTGATTTTGTAAGATTTTCTAAAAATACTTCCACTCTGATCCAAAAAAACTTTTCAACATAAAAGTTGTAGCGCGTGAGCTGAAGTTTTGGGTCGGTTTTTTTAAATAATTTTTTGGAGCTACGAGTCGGGAGATATGGCCAAAATGGTGGACGCCAACTTTTTCCAACTACGGTGGAGAACACCTCCCAATTTTATACACACACACACATACTTTTCCACACTTAATACTTCCATAAAACATCATTTATTAGACTTCTCCTCTCTCTCAAGCTAATAAACCATTAGAATTCCCCTCCTAAATCACCCTCAAATCATTCTTAATTGTAGTAGTAATGTATGAATTCTCACTACTCTCTCTCCATTATTGCTAGATATGATCTTATTTTATGAAGATTCTCTATATATTTTTATAGGAGAGCTCTTGGACTCAAGCTATGGCGGGGAGAATGGAGAAAAATCACCTATAATGGAACCAGATTAAGTACAAAATTGGTCAATAAAATATCTAGATGGAGCTTTCGCATTGGTGGAACTGCCTTAATGCAGCTATGGTGGTGTTAATTCCTATTCTATCTTAACCTCCTCCCTAACAATCCTCAAGGCCTATAGAAAGAGGCATTCTCCTTTGTAATTTGCAAGAGAGATCCAAGAGGCATTCTTCAGCCCTATTGAGCCTTCCCCATTCTCTCTCATGAGCTTATGCAGTTCATTCCCTTCCTATAGCTTATGCATGCTCTACAGTGTAATAAGCCCATGCTATTGGTGTCCATATTGTGTATATTGGCTATATCTTGAGGGTTCTTCATCTCTTGTTCCCTCTTAAGTTTTATTGATTCATCTATTTTTTGTGGTTCTCTCTCTCTCTCTCTCTCTCTCTCTCCCCGTCTTAGTTTTCCTCTCTTCTCTCTCACAAGCTCCTCTCCCTCTTGCATAGCGTCCTAGTCCGCTCTTCCATGACTAGGTGGTGCCCTTACCTCATTCACTTTGTGGAAGAAGGGGGTTTAGCATAGTATAGAGATTGCCATACCGAATTTCCTTCGTCATAAATTGGTGCCCCCGCGCTGAGGACATTCTCATCCACAATTCTCTACCTCCTTATGCGGGATGATACAACACATAGTGGTGGATCCTCTACAACAAATGCTCCAAGTGGCTCTTCTCCAATACCTTCACCAACTCTTTTTGAAGCTGGTCGATGTCCATGACTCCCACAATGGTCTCCCAAGGAAGCCCAAGAAAGGAAGTATGCCTATCGGATGATGGCACGTATGCGGGTAAAATGTGTTCACCTTAGAAATTCCATTCTCTCACAACGGAAAAAATCATGTTGCCATCAATTGCTAGGTTCTTGTAATTGTAGTGAGTGCTTTGCAAACAAAGTAAAGGCCCTTTCGGGAGGTCCTCGTCTCCAAATCATCAAATTCCTCTCTCTCTCTCTGGCCTAATCCACATCAAAGTAGGACAACTATGCATAAACGGTGTGGAGTTTTGTAGAGGTGCAAAGTATGGAGACTACCTTTAACTGTTGCTAGCTCGAAGGTTGGGTGTGGTTAAAAAGGTGGCCATCACACCTTATGAAATATATGTCATTGAGGATGGACACACTAAGGCAAGAACAATCACTGGTGAGAAAATTCTTTGTATAGCAAAGTTGGTGGGTTCCAGAAAGAAACACTCTGAGAAAAATCCTTTATAATTCAAGAAAGTGCATTCTCTCTACTCCCTTAAGTAGTCTCCACTTATGAATAATAATAATGGACCAAATCTCTACACCTTCTACTCTGTACAAAACATCCAAGTTAATGTATGCATCAGTAGGAAGATTTTCTTCCAGCAGCGTCTTGTCATGTACTTTGGGACTGAAAGATTAAGGGATATTCTTGTATCACCAGAACCTATAATCTTTCCAATGCTAGACTACAATGCATGCTTCAATGTACATGTCTTTATTTTATTATAATAGTTTCTCATGAGTCACCGCAAGTTATATAGACCAATCCAACCTCTTGCTATGCAAATTGTGCATATTGTAGCAAACACAAAGCTTAGATTCCAAGGCATTATTAGAAGCATACTGGGGCCTAGACGTCTTGCTGAAATCAATGCATCTGTGAACCCATTCATTCTTCCCCTCATAAAATACAACTTAAGTCTAGACGTATTCATCTTTGTACTCTACTAAGGCAACATGGCATTTCCAAGCTTCTTTGGACGCAATGCGGAAAAATGCAGTGGATTTTTTGGACAACCTTGAGATGGCCTTCCTTGTCTCTAGGAGGAATGATGAAGTATTAAAGTTGAGGGCTTTTCCTTTGGTGCTCAAGGAAGAAGCTAGAATGTGGTTCCAAACTCTAAATCCGGCCTAAAGAGCTGAATGGGAGGGATTAAAGGTAGCTTTCTTGCAGAGCTTTCAACAAACTAACTCAGCTGAAGAGTTATGGCAATGACTTTTGACCCTCCATCAAAGTGATCCTTATGGTTATGCAACTTATGAGGAAGGTTTTTTAAAGCTTTGGGGGTAGTGGTCAAACTCACTGAATCCTGGTGAGAGAGCTCCAAACTGCCTTCAAAATGATCGATTTATTTCAGGTTTGTACCCCTTGCTCAGGGAGAAGGTAAAGGTGAAATTTCCAAACACTTTTGAAAATGCTTTGAGAATCACTAGGGAAAAGATTCTCTACCAAGCCCAAGCTAGCCAAGCAGTTTTGGGAAACAACATCACAACTATGGAGGCCTCTCAAGTTCACCCAAATGTATCTAATACACCAGCCTTATTAGAGGTCAAGAAGACATGATCCAACAAATAAACAATCTTACTAATCAACTAGAGGGTTTGAGAGTGAATCTTGTGCAAGGTGCAAGAAGACCTATCGAGGAAAATGGTGGGAATCGACCACAAATGCGGCGACAAGCAAGGGAGATATTCCGTTATAACTGTGGAGAAAATGGACATGGCATGTACAATTGTCCTCACCCTAGAAGATATGATCACCTGCCAGAGGTTCTCGACAACAAGTAAGCCCTCCTCGTGCTAGGACTCAAGAGCAAGAATAGTCACGACCTGCAATTTTACAACCACCTTATGTTCAAGCTGAAACCTCTGCTATCCAACCAAATGTTAATGTCATAAAAATAGAGGAGGTGGTAAGGATAGAAGGCTCAAAGAAGAAATAGTGAGAGGTAAGATGAAGGTAGATGTAGTAGAGACCATGCCTATCAAGCGGGTACGTATCCAAACTGAGGCAAGTAAGGAAGCAATCAATGAGGCAAGTATATCACGGACACCTAGAGATGAAGGGAAAAAGACAAAAGACTCGGACTAGGTCTAAAATTGATATATCCAACTTCCCTTTGGGTTCTCGGACACAACCCTATGATCTCATATAGCAGATGTGAGCTCTCAAGGGCCAAAAATTACTTGGCCACAACTACTTTATGCCTCTCCAAAGCTACGATTACAATGGTAAAAAATGGAAAGCACAAGGACAAGGCAAGGCAAAATGGTTAGTGCAATCAAGGCATATGGCCTCAAATATATAGTACCTTTAGTGGAGGCTCAAATCAAAGGTCAACGAATTCGAAAAACATACATCGATAATGTAGCAAAGGTTTGTGTCATGACACAAAAGCTCATGCATCAATTAGGCTTAGAAGTAATGGAATCCTCAACCTTTAGGGCAAAGATGGTCAACAATGATGCGGTCACATGTATAGGTGTAGCGAAAGCTTTGAGAGTTTCTGTTTTTGGCATCACTGCAGCAGTGGATGCTGGTGTGATGCTAGTAAAGGGAGAAGGATATCCCCTCATCCTAGGGAGACCTTGGCTTATAGGTATCGGAGCTAGGCAAGATTGGGCAACAGGGGATCTGCAATTGAGGCCACGTAAGGAGGGTGGCCACGATCAAAAGGTGGTTTACAACTTTAAGAGTGGGTATCAAGAGAACCTTGAACTAGAAACGTCTACTAATGAGTGGAGCTCAAGTGGATGCTCCTCATCGGTAGAAGAGGAAGAGAGTTCAAGTGGAGAGAGTGATAGCACTCTCGAAGTTATGGGCGTCACCTTAAAGTACCTCATCATAAGACAACCCAAGAATCTAAGGAGAAGATGTGTGGGATGCTAGCCTAGAGAAGATGATATCCAAGGATATCATAAGGATGAAGAAAGGGAGGGTTATGTGAATGTTCTCAAGAAGCATTCATCATTGTTTATTTTTTATTATACTCACATTACAGGTGTCACTATAATGAAGCATCACATCTAACTCAAAGAAGGAAGCAAACCTGTAGTACAAAGATTGAGAAGACTGGGAGTTGTGCAACACGATGCATTGTTGACGGAGGTGAAGAAACTCTTGAATGCAGGATTCATATACCCAGTGAAAGATTTAGAATGGGTCTCCCCAGTAGTAGTGAGGCCAAAGAAAAATGGTAAGTGGCGAGTATGCACAGATTACAAGCCACTAAATGCTGCAACAAAGAGGGACCACTTCCCTCTCCCATTTCAAGATGAAATCTTAAATGAAGTAGCAGCACATGAGCAGTATACAGTGTGTGATGGCTACTCTGGCTACTTCCAAATTCGTATTGTAGAGAAGGATCAAAAGAAGACCACTTTCATCACACCATGGGACTGTTTTGCCTTTTGGGTCATGCCCTTTGGTCTCACAAATGCCCTATCAACCTTTCAACGATTCATGAATATGGTCTTCCAACCTTACTTTGGTAAGTCCATTAGGGTTTTCATAGATGATTTTTGTATTTATAGCTCAAGGAACATACATCTACGCAAGGTTGATGAAGGATTTACTCACTTAGCTAGGTTGGGTGGACAACTAAATAAGGATAAATGTCAGTTTGTGATCATCACTGTGGAGGATATGTTTCCCTATGCACTACAACATATGGAGATCTCTGACAAAATAGTAAAATGGGTGGTCCGATTTCAAGAGTTTGATTATACAGTGCAGGTTGAAAAAACAACTCGAGCATGCCTGGCTGATATTTTGACAAACAAGTGCTATGAGAAAAATCTCAGGGTGAAAAGAAAGGACCTTCCACCACCCTCTCCCTATAATAGCCTCTACTTTGATGGTGCATACAAGAGAACTAAGGATAAGGCAGCCACAGGCATTGTTGTTTTCTCTCCTTCAGGAGAGAAAATCTATGGTGAAGGAATCATCTTGGAAGGTGTCCACTCTAACAATGAGGCAGAATATCAAGCTTTAATTCATGGTCTTTGTTGGTGTCTTAGTAATTCAATCGAGAGGTTGAATGCTTTTGGAGACTCCATGCTATTGGTAAGGCAGATGCAAGATACATGGGCATGTAAAAATACAAACCTCTCTAGTAAAATGAGAGAGGC
Source organism: Lygodium microphyllum (assembly GCF_053477565.2). Lineage (NCBI taxonomy): Eukaryota > Viridiplantae > Streptophyta > Polypodiopsida > Schizaeales > Lygodiaceae > Lygodium > Lygodium microphyllum. The sequence continues at coordinate 52,889,560 of NC_141144.1, read as the reverse complement.
CAAATCTCTTATGAGAAGATTTAGAGAGGCACAAGTACATCATGTGCCAAGAGACCAGAACAAGGATGCTGACCATCTAGCATCATCAAAGTTGAATGAGTTAGTGGTGGGAGCATTGGCTATCAAACCCCCACTTCAGCAAGGCAAGGAAGACTTAGAAGATATTTTACACCTCTTAGAGCAAGGAGAAGCTCCCAAACACATGACTAAGGGAGAAAGACAGTGGGCTAGCTCGGAAGGCTACAAGATATCGCATGGTAAATGATAGTGTGTATTGTCTTGGTAAGGATGGTGTGCTTATAAAAGTGCCTTCAAAGTGGAAAATTGAAGAAATCTTAAAAGCTTGCCATGATGATGTGTATGGAGGCCACTTTGCACATGACATCACAAGTAGAAAGGTCCTACAAGCGGGCTTTACTTGGCCCTGTCTACAACGATATGTCAAAAATTGGTGTCAAATATATGAAGAATGTCAAAAATTAGGACCATGATGGCTCATAGCAGAACCCCAAACCTCAATCAAGGTCTATGAACCCTTTGAGAAGTAGGGAATTGATGTCATAGGGTCTCTACCACGCACTCCATCAGGAAAAGAGTCTATTATCATGGGGATAGATTACATGACTAGGTGGGCCGAGGCTATGCCAATTAGAAAAATCACTGCTAAGGAAGTGAGTAAATTCATCTTTGACCACATTTGTTGTATGTTTGGTACCCCTCTTGAAATACTATTAGATAAAGGACTAGGGTTTAGAGCTAATGTGGTGGGTGAACTCATGCAAAAGCTAAATATTCAATGACCACACTCTACCCCTTACTACCCTCAATGCAATGGATTGGTGGAGAAGGTAAATAGAATGATTTGTAAAATCATCAGCAAACACGTACATTCAAGGCCCTGCGATGGGGACAAGCACCTTAGTGGAGCTCTATGGGCTTACAGAACCTCCTTCAAAACCATGTTAGGGTTCACACCTTTTCATCTAGTTTATGGACAAGAGACTCTTTTGCCTATTGAGGTGAAATTAGCTAGCCTTCGGGTATTAGGTGGCACAGTAGGCTCTCAAAAGGAGAAGTTACATCAAAGATTAGCTAGTCTTCGGGTATTAGGTGGCATAGTAGGCTCTCAAAAGGAGAAGTTACATCAAAGATTACTGGACCTAGAGAGGCTACAATTGGATCGTGGAAGAAGCCATCAACCACTACTCCTAGGAAGTTGAGAAGCGTAGAGAAAAAGTTCAACAAGAAGCTAACAGATAAAAACATCAAGGAGGGATCTTTAGTCCTTCGATATGACAATCGCTTTGATAAAAGAAAGGATGAAAAGTTTCTCTACCAGTGGGAGGGACCGTTTTGGGTCACAAAAAAATTCAACAATGGCTCCTACAAACTTCAAGACATTGAGGGAAAAGTGCACAAGACCAAGGTAAATGGATGGCACTTAAAACCCTATCACATCAGGGTGGGGTCAGCTCAAGATACAAAAGAGTGTCTAGAGGCATAAATACCTCTAGCTAGGTTTGGGGAGGGGGGGGGCTATATGATCCCAAAAAATCACAAAAAAATATTTTTCTAACACTTTGTTGATTTTTTATACATTTGGAGGTTTGAAATAAAGAAGAGGGTGGGAACAACCTCTTGGGAAATCTAAGAAATCACTAGATGGAAATATTTCATGGACCGGTTTACCAAGGCGGGGTGAAGAGTAAAGATCAATGGAGGAAGGTGAAGGAAAAATGTGTAATGTGAAAAGAAAAGATATTAAATGCATTTGTTGGGGGGGCTATATGATCCCAAAAAATCACAAAAAAATATTTTTCTAACACTTTGTTGATTTTTTATACATTTGGAGGTTTGAAATAAAGAAGAGGGTGGGAACAACCTCCTGGGAAATCCAAGAAATCACTGGATGAAAATATTTCATGGACCCATTTACCAAGGGGGGGTGAAGAGTAAAGATCAATGGAGGAAGGTGAAGGGAAAATGTGTAATGTGAAAAGAAAATATATGAAATAGATTTGGAGCCATCCAAAGGACATGTGAGACTCATAATGTCATGGCTTTGGAGCCTTATGATAATTCAAACAAATGAGACCCTTCTAGGAAGCATTAGTGGAAGAAAAATCAGGCACATGATTTTGTAAGATTTTTTAAAAATACTTCCACTCTAATCCGAAAAAACTTTTCAACATGAAAGTTGTAGTGGGTGAGCTAAAGTCTTGGCTAGTATTTTTTAATAATTTTTTGGAGCTACCAGTTGGGAGATATGACCAAAATGGTGGACGCCAACTTTTTCCAACTGCGGTGGAGACCACCTCCCAATTTTATACACACCCACACTTAACACTTCCATAAAACATCATTCATTAGACTCCCAAACCTTTTCCCTCTCTTCTCCTCTCTCTCAAGCTAATAAACCATTAGAATTCTCCTCCTAAATCACCCTCAAATCATCATTAATTCTAGTAGTAATGTATGATTTCTCACTACTCTCTCTACATTATTGCTAGATATGATCTTATTTTATGAAGATTCTCTATATTTTTTTACAAGAGAGCTCAACTTTTTCCAACTGCGGTGGAGACCACCTCCCAATTTTATACACACCCACACTTTCTTCCCCACACTTAACACTTCCATAAAACATCATTCATTAGACTCCCAACCCTTTCCCCTCTCTTCTTCTCTCTCTCAAGCTAATAAACCATTAGAATTCTCCTCCTAAATCACCCTTAAATCATCCTTAATTGTAGTAGTAATGCATGAATTCTCACTACTCTCTCTCCATTATTGCTAGATATGATCTTATTTTATGAAGATTCTCTATATTTTTTTATAGGAGATCTCTTAGACTCAAGCTATGGGGGGGAGAATTGAGACAACTCACCTATGATGGAACTTGATTAAGTACAAAATTGGTCAACAAAACATCTAGATGGAGCTTCCACATTGGTGGAACTGCCTTAATGCAGCTTTGGTGGTGTTAATTCCTATTCTATCTTAACCTCCTCCCTAACCACCCTCAAGGCCTATATAAAGAGGCATTCTCCTTTGTAATTTAAATGCAAGAGAGAGCCAAGAGGCCTTCTTCAGTCCTATTGAGCCTTCCCCATTCTCTCTAATGAGCTTATGTAGTTCATTCCCTTATTATAGGCTTATGCATGCTCTACAGTGTAATAAGCCCATGCTATTGGTGTCCATATTGTGTATATTGGTTATGTCTTGAGGGTTCTCCATCTCTTGTGCCCTTTTAAGTTTTGTTGATTCATCTATTTTTTGTAGTTCTCTCTCTCTCTCTCTCTCTCTCTCTTTGTGTGTCTTAGTTTTCCTCTCTTCTCCCTCACAAGCTCCTCTCCCTCTTGCATAGCGTCCTAGTCCGCTCTTCTATGACTAGGTGGTGCCCTTACCTCATTCACTTTGTGGCAGAAGGGAGTTTGGCATAGTATAGAGGCTGCCATACGGAATTTCCTTCGTCAAGTGACATGACCACAATTCTTCATCAATAAGTCCCAAGTGGCTTTTGATGAAGTTAGCTTGCAGTTTGTATAGATTTTGTGTCTAAGACACGTAAGGACAGCCAATGCAAGACCTTGCTAGCCTTTTCCAACCATGTCCTATGTGCCTTCAATTGATCCTATGTGGGAGTTCTATCCTCTGGTAGCTTGGGCTCATCTTCAAGACTTGTTACTAGATCCCAATAGCCTATTGCAATTAAGAAGTTTGTTATCTTGAACTTTCATAAAACAAAGTTTTTGTAGTCCAACTTCTCACCTACTATCTAGGTGATAATATCCTTCTCTCCTGTGTTTGCCATTCCAAAGTCTTCAGCTTTGCAAAACAAGATTTATATACTCAATTACCCCAAAATGCCAATATGCAATGCACTTCAATGACCTGTAGTGCAACCAGTTTTTATTAAAAATTTGCAACAATAAACATTATTGCATTCTTAGCCAATACTTGTACCTTGTTCCCAAGTATGTGTACGAGACCTACATTTATCCAACCACTTGTACTTGTTCAACATGCAAACTATTGGTATTCTCAACTAATCATAGGCTAGGGCCAAAATGAACTGATAGAGTTTCTGTATCGTTGATATGCCTGATCCAAGTACTCTTCAAACTCAGCATTGATAAGAAGGAAAAACTTCAACAATCACAGCAATTGTAATATGCAAAGAAACGTGACCAAAGAGATATCTTTGGTGCTAAGCAAGCATGTGGGGATTGGTTTGTGATCCAACCACAAAGCCCTTTGTTGCTTATAAATGATGAAACCCCTAAATGTTGAAAAACTTCTATATTTGGAACAAGCCCAACCAATTGGTTGTCAAATACATCGAACAACTGAATATTTGGTAAATCTACAAAATAGAGTAAGAAATCTGTCATGTCAATTGGTTATGAGATAGATTTAAGTAGACCAAGGACGTAGGATTTACAGTACCAGCAGGAATAGTATCAGATAGGTCATTATTAAATCAATCAATCCATGACAAGGATTCACATGATGTAATCTCTTCCAATATAATTGTGTGAAAGATTGAGTGAGTACAACGATTTCTGTCCTGCTCATGATCCTTCACCAGTCACACTGTGACACGGGGGGATCATTCATGAATATATGTATATATAACGTGAGTTCAAAATAAGGGGTTTTTTAAACACCATTTTTATACATTTTTTATATACAGAAGGGTGTCATATAAAGGGGTTACTTACAGATTGAGTAAAAAAGGGTTGTGTTTTATTCAAGAAAAATTCATAGATTAGGATATTTATAAATAGGCCATGAACGCACGTTATATAGAGAATATATATATAGTGAACCCCCCGAGCACTGTGACAAGAGACCGATCCATCTACATAGCAAAAAAGCTTGGAGCCACCATGTTCTCAAGAATTTATGTACTTGCAATGAATGTAAAATAACCACAGCTTGTGGGAGGCTTTGGTGAACCTATACTTTACTTCTACTCAAATTGTTTGTCTGTCCTTCACTCGAGAAAGGCAAGGGTGCATCATGAAGTATGTCATGTCTTGTTGGTCAAGTGTAGAGGGATCAGATCACACCAATTCCCAGCAAACTAGGGCTCTTCTTCAAGCCAGGAAGATGAAGATGAAGATGATCTCAGTAGTGAAGAAGATACTAGTACAGATGATGAGACTTATGGTACCAAAAATATATAGTAAAGGATTAGTAATGCTTGAAGCATTTCTTGTGGATGTAGATGATCTGATTGAAGAGTGTGCTAATAAAGACATGATGTCTAAGCCACACTATGATCATGCAGAAGAGTGTTTATTAGGAAGGATATGAAAGATACTAGAGCTAGGACTTCATCCAGATACTCTTGATTTTGAAGCTTTGATACCATCAAAACAAAATGAGAGAGAGAGAGAGGGATAAAGGTCATGCCAGAAGGGTAGAAAATACCGATGTCCATACTGATGCCAATAGGGACGATTTCATGGAGACACTAATACCAACTCGTTTAGCAACGGGGTCAATCTTTATAATGAACATTTTTGTTGCTTTAAACATTGATATGAGACCTATATCTTGTAGTGTTCTACCATTAAACAACTTTATCTCACGATCTATTGCCAACAAAGCATTTATCATAACAGTTTTTGTTTGAGTAGAAGCTTGCATCACCTATTGTTCTTGTTGTATCTACATAAGCATGTTCACATTCTGCACTAATTGTTGCAAAACATCACTAGAAATTATGCTTGAAGGTTCTTCCATCTTGTCTTTCCTTCTGACGGCCTTTGACATCGGGTCCACCAATGTCCAAGGGATTTCAGTTGAAAGATCATATCCAACGAGGATCAAAGATAGAAGGAAGTAGAGGATAGGAGACAGAAAAGAAGAAAAAGAATAGACAAGAGGTACACAAGATAAAGACAAAGCTTAATGAATCAAAGCAATGTGTATTGATAGAACTTGAAATTTCTTGTCTGACACTACTCAGAAGTAATCTCCAAGCATTAGATCTCCTAGAGCTCCCTTGTAGACCCAAAAACATGCATCAAACACTAGCTTCTTCTTTGCTACTTAGACCACCAATCTGATGGTTTCACTAGCTCCAAAGGGGGGTAAAACATTAGGACACCTACTCAAATTATTCTAGATCACTTCTTCTTCTCCCTAGTTTGGAGTGCTATTCATTGTTCGTAAAGAGCGATCTTGGCGCACCCGATTTCGCCAGTCCTTTTTTTAATGAAATCTCCAAAACTGGTTGAAAAATCATCTTGCTTTTTATATGTCACCATATTCTAGAAGTTTCCATAGCTTTTTAGAATATTTACAAGAAATAATATCTAAAATATCAAAAATAGGCTAAACTTGTCTAAAAATCTAGTATTTTTGAATCATCCATACCATGGACACTGACACTAATGTGACTAATATGGCATTGAAACTCTAGATCAATAAGAAAGTGGGATGAGATGCACTCTATAGTTTTTCACACTATGCCTGTATAGTGACATAACAACATCGTTGCTTTGCATTGGTCATGATTTGATAACCCTCTTGTTTCCATTAAATGTACAGAGTACACCATTTGCATAAGAAATTGGACTCAGATTCAAATAACCGCTAGAGCTTAGCAAGTTTCTGTGGTGGCATGGAAATTTTATTCTTCTTGAAGGTTGTGATGAAGCAAGCTTAAGGCATATTCTCTTAAAATTTCATTAGCAATCAAATATTCTACAATGGTGATTTTCGAAATCTTGGATTTGTACTCACAATTCTCATTGGAAGAGGCTATCTTCCCTGGTGATCATAGCTCCGAGGCTCACTCCACTCCAAATAATGATGTTACAAATTGTTACACATGTGAATTAGGTTTCAAGATTGAGACTTGGACTCATAAACACAATCTTGTGTATTGACAGTGACATGATACTTTACTGGAAAGAAAAGAGTACTATCATTGCATTAGAAAAAGAGTGCAAGTACAATGCTTCATAGGAATTGAGTGGTGGTACTTTCTCCTACTGTGCATATGGGACTCTGGCCCTGAGCCCTCACTGCTTCTCACAGAGGGACTAAATTAGGTGTGATTGCAAATATCTCAACACCCCTCCTCAATCACAACTAGAAGTACAAAATGTATAGAGGCTTTAGTGAAGGTAACACCTGCAAAGTGTGGGCACACCATAAACATGGCAACACACTAGAGGCTGTTGCAGAAAAAGGCTAAATGTGGGTACCACAAACATGATGGACATCCAGAGACTGTAGCAAGGACCTCACAAAGTGTACAAAGGCTGTAGTACAAGGATAACTGAGGAGTTTACAAGTTTATGTTTGAGTCATTAGGGCTAGGAAATACAAAACTAAAAAAGTCTATTTGAATAGAAGGACTGATGAGGTTTGTCCTTCTCCTGGTGGTCTTCTTCTTCTTCTTCTTCCTTTGCTCCATTTTCTTCTTCTTCTTTGACTGCAAATAGATAGGCCTTTTGGGACCTCTTTCTGGCGTGGCAGAACTTCTCGATGTGTTTGGTCCTTTTGCAAAAGTCACAGAAGAGCTGATCCTTCTTGCCTTTGTACCTGTTGCCAACATATAATGCATGCTCATCTCTAGAGTTACTTGGTTCTTCCTTAGTTTTTAGCTTCTTTTCCTCCTCTAACAGTGATGCTTGGATATCAACAAGTTCAGGATTTGGCATGTTGAGTAAAGTTGTTGATACATTATTATATTCAGGACGCAAACTCTTAAGTAGAACACCGATGCAAACATCTTCTTCCATTTTAATGTTGATTCCTGCAAGTTGGACTAGAAGTCCTTCCATGTAATTTAGATGTGTGGCAAGTTATGTGTTGGACTTTATTTCAAGCCGGAAAAACTCAATCAGGAGACCATACTTTGATGATTTAGACTGTGCACCGAACAAGGTGTCAAGTCTCTTCCATGTAACTTGTGAGGTCTCACAGTTATCCACATGGTGGATATAGCTGTCGTTTAGCTCCAGTTTGATAATGGCCTGAGCCTTATCATCGTTCTTTTGCCAAGTAACAGCAAAATCTGCATCACGTGGCTTCTTTTCTTTTCCAGTGGTAACGGCCCAGAGGCCCTTCTTCATCAAGATGAGTTTGATGCATGTCTGCCAGGTGTGAAACCCAACTCCTTTAAAGCGAGCAGTTGGAGAGCCTTTGCCCATGTTAGATTTATAGGAACAGTAGCAAATCAACTTCAAAATTATTAGATTTGAGCAGCAGAAGAGTTGGTTGAGAGACGCAAGTGCTAAAAAGCACTAAATGAGTGTCAATGAACACTATGTTTGAGTCTTTCCAAATCTGCAAAATCCTTTACTCTTTTTAAATCCAAATCTAATCTTCCCCTTCTTTATTTGATGTTGATACCTTCAAATCTGAGTGACAGGACTTTCAGTGTGTTGGAATCAGTGAGTAGATGAAGTAGAAAATAATATTAGTGTCAAATGACACTTGATAGATATTGATCTGCTCTCTCTCACGAGTTTTGTGAATAACTTTTGAGTGTCCTCAGGCACTTCCAAAAATGTAATGAACTTCAGAGAGTATTGCTCAGTGATTAAAATAAATGTTGATAACTTCAGTGAGAGAAACAGTGAAAAATGTCAAATTTTTGAAGCTTTGGCTATGGCTTTTGCATTAGGGTTTTTGGGGACAGCCTGATTTTTTGCTGATTGTGGGAGCTATAGTGGATCATTTTCAAAAGTTTTCTTATAACAATATAGCTCTCTTCAAGACCTATCAAATCCCTATGCTAATCGATCAGATCGCTGGCGGATTCAGGCGCACAGGGCAGACGATGGCAACAGGCACAGTTTTTGACAGATTTTCACGATTTCGTCAATGCCGGAGCAGAGAGTGACCAATGTCGTGGTTTTTGGTGATTTCATCAATGCCGAAGCAGAGAGTGACCAATGCCGGAGCACAGGAGAAAAGAGAAGATGGAGAGAGGAGAAGAACTTCTTTACTATCCCTCACTCTCTCACACACACACTCTCTCTCTCTTGCACAAGAATGAAGCAAGAAGCAAGAAACAACAAGAGAGCAAGTTTGGCCACAAACCAAGAATGAGCTTCTTCATTCACTTTTTGACTTTTATACATGTCGTACCTCCTCCTTGGGCGGCCAACCCCTTTTTGCTTTGGCCTTTGTCCATTTCTCCACTTTTTTTCCTCCTTTCCTATTAGCATGGCCTTAACACGTGTCTCTTATTCTTTACAACTTGCATAAGAAAGAGCCCAATGCTCTTCTATAAAACAAACTACAATGTGCCTTGCGTTCTTTTTCCAAAAATATTAAGGTGTGATTATTCTTGTGCGCCTTCCTCTTATATTTAGAAATTTTTTCATGTGCTTTGTGTCTTCAAAAATTTTTTAGTGCGTCTTTGTCCTCCGTCTTTTTCTTGCCTTTGAATTGTCTTCCGCTTTTGATTTTCCCAATTTTCCATCTTGGTCTTCTAAGGGTTAACAATTGTTTTTAAGGTGAGAGAGAGAATGTCAACATAGGCCACAAAAGAAGCATAGTCTAGGTGTAGGCTTAGGCTAGGCAAGACTAGGCTAGGCTAGGAATAGGCATAACCTTAAGTTATGCTTGACATATATGTAGCCCAAGTACAAGTGTATGCTAGAACTAGGTATAGGCATAAAGGCATAGGCATAGGGTTGGGCTTAGGATTGGGATTAGGTTTAGGTGTACAAAACTATGCTAGATCTACACTAGGTATAGGCTTAACGTAGTATTGGCCATGCATAGGCATAGGCTAGGTATACGCTAGACATAGTTGTAGATGTAACATATGCTATCTACATGGTATACTAGCCTAGGTCACACTAGGTATATGTTAATCAAAACAAAGTCTAAGCATAGGATTATGTGTATGTATGAGCATAGGCAAGGCATAGCTACGGTAAGGCTATGCTTAGGTGTAGGAATGTTATGTTTAGGTCTAGGACAAGGCTAGACGAGACTAAGGCTATGCTTAGGTATAGGAATGTTATGTTTAGGTCTAGGATAAATATAGGGTATCCTAGGCTATGCTCAAACTAGGCTAGACTGCACTAAGGCTATGCTTAGGTGTAGGAATGTTATGTTTAGGTCTAGGACAGACATAGGGTAGCCTAGGCTATGCTCAAACTAGGCTAGACTAGACTATGATAGTGTAGATATAGGCTGAACATTGCATAGGAGGCTACATATACGCTAAGTGTACACATAGGCTAGGCTAGCTTAGCCTAAGCTAGGCTAGGTATAGATGTACTTGGTATAGCATAAGCATAGTCTAGCCTCCTGGACATAGGCTTATATGTATAAGCAAGCATAGAAAAGGCTAGGTATATATGTAGGCTAGGCTAGGTAGAGGGTAAGCATAGTTTAGCCTCTTGAGCATAGGATTATATGTATAAGCAAGCATAGGAAAGGCTACACTAAGCATATGTTGATCAAATCTTAGGGTTTGGTTGTGGACATAGGAGATGCTATGAGTAGATGAGGCATAGGCATAAGATACTCTTACACTTAGGGATAGGTGCAAGCATAGGATAGGCTTAAAATTGGGCTTAAGCATATGCTTAGGATAGAATAGACATAGGATAAGAATGAGCATAATGTAGGCTAGTTGTAGCCTTAGAAGTAGGTGTGGGTTAGGCTAGGAAAAGGCTTAGAAGAAGATGTGGGTTAGGCTAGGCTAGGCCTAGGTGAGGCATAGGCTAAGCTTGGTGTAAGGCTAGGCATAGACATAGGCTTAGGCTTAGTCTAAACAAGGTCTTACGTGTAGGCCTAGGTATAGACATATACTTGGCATAGGCATAGGCTAGGCTTACACTAGTCTATGCTTAACAAAGTGTATGTAACTAGTATGCACATGCCTAGGTCAAGCTAGCCTAGGTAAGGGTTGTGTACAAAAGGTTTGAAAATCATAAGGACTAAAGGTTTCTTGATAAATGAATAAGAAGATTTCTTGCTAAATGAGTAAAAAGCAAGAATAAATACATCCTTGCAAGACAGAGGTCCTTATTGAAGAGGTAAGGCAAGGCTAAAAAATAGAAGGGTTAAGCAAAGATTTCATTCATAAGGTCAACCTAGAATAGGTTATGAGGGAGAGTGCAAGAAAGCTAAAAGGTAGGTGACAAAAGGGGTCTTCAAACTGCAACACAAAAATGTGGGACAAATCCAAACAAAGAGGTATGAAATGTTGCACTTGAAATCAGGCATTGCATCATGGATATCTAATCTCATCATTAGTTTATATGCTTCTTATATTATTGATTTTCATACCACTCATGTTGTTATTAGTTTATAAATAATGTTGTAAATAGACTTCTCAATCCCTTGGAGACATGGTATCATCACTAATATAATAGGTGAGATATATGAAAGGATTTATATACACAATATATGCTCATGGAGAAAGAGTGTCCATGCGTCACAAGAACAAAAATACACAAGGATGCAATTATAGCTTGTTAGCTTGTTTATTATTTGAAGTATCAAAATCTTTGAGTGGATGCATATATATATATATAATGCTCCTACCTTGAGAAAAACACAATGCCTACCACTAAAACCTTAATTTAACACTAAGGCTTATACACCCATAGAGGCATATTTCCACCCTTCCTCTCTCTCATCCTTGTTATCAATGATCGTCGCAATACTAGATTGTACGGCGAGAAGAAGAAGCCATTCTTTGCGAGCTAGAATGATTTCATGGTGCTAGAAGGGGGTGCCATTTGCATGGTGGCAAGGATGACAAGATGGGAGATGGACAACCTATAAGATTGATGATGCCAAAAAAGGGTGACCTTTAATAATTTCAAGCTTTGATATGGGTCTTAGATCAATTACATTCTCTTTCCCTTAGTGCAATTAAGATGTCCTTATCTCAAGAGAAACCTAGGGGCTATTGTTCTTTAAGAAAAGTTTTTGTTACATCATAAGATGTGTGGGTTAGAATCTACCATGCTTCCATTACACTACTCTAATTATACATAAGCACTCAAATTGCAAAGTTATACAATTATTACAAAGACAAGGTACACTAGCCCTTGTAGCATAGTTTATGAAGATCTCTATAGGATTTCTAATCATCTTCAAAGGCTACAATAGATTCTAGGCCTTCATCTCACTATTAGATTCTTGAGGAAAGCCAAATACTAAACGTGTGTGTCTTCTCTTTGTGGCCAATTCCTCTTCTTCTAGGTCCAACTCAGTGTAGTTGGCTTGGATATATCGTAGCTCATTGCAAAGTAAGTATCATCAATCAAGACAACTCTTTCAGATGTGCCCTATCTTAATGTTCTCATGATACTTTTTTCCTTAGTCCTTTGAGTCATCATAGTCTTCTTCAATATTTTCTAGGAAGTAGTTATCTTCCAAAAGTTGATCTTCATTAGGTCCGATCAAAACTTTGGCTCGTATAAGAGTGTGTTGGTCTATTGCAAGTCAATCGACCTTAGGGACTCTAGACAAACCAATCCATGGCAGAATTTGGCTGCCTATTGGGTAATATCTATAGGCATTGTATATTTTTGCAATGTTATGAACCGGGAATGATGGGCTTCTAGGCTTATCCTAGCTAGCACAAGCAAAAAACGATCCTTCATCTTGATGGTATGATAGAAAGGCAGCAAGTATCTATATCTTACAACCTTCTTGATATCTTCCTAGCTTAGAAGAATTTTAGTATGGTAGCATTGTCTCGGCCCCATTGTTTCCACCACAAGCATGACTCACCTATCAACTTTAGCATGACAATCATAGTCTTATTAGCTATATTTATTCTTGTTGTATCAAAATAATCTTCAAGGTTTCCGAACCGAATTTCAGTATGTGTCTCAACATTGGGTCCTTCTTCCATCAACTCAAGTCTCTTGATTTTCATCAAGAGAGATTTATTTTCTTAGGGCTCAGTATCCACGGTTGTAGCTCGAGGGGTGCACCTTATAGAATATATAAGATACCTTATGACTTCAAAAGAAAGGGTATTTTATTTACTAAAATTTACATGACTATATTTACAAAAGAAAAATTTGAATAATAAATTGAAAAAAATCTATAAGTTTAGTAAAGTAAAAGGGGTCATTTTATAGCCTTATAACATATGAAGAAAGAATATCTTGTATTACCCTTTGAACGCACATTATATGAATGATTTCGTATAGGTGCAGCTCCTGAGGGTTGCAAAAAGTACCTTGTGGTACCCAAGCTTACAGTATTTAGAATATCCATTTAGTGTGTCTTTATAAGATTAAAGTATTTAGAACATTCATTTATGATGTGTTTAGCTCTCTTTTTTCCTTTAATTCGTAAAATAAATAATTAGGCAAATATATGCAAAGCTATTTACTCTTCTACTCATAATATTTTTATTTTGATATTACATGTGATGTATTTGACTAAGAAGCCCTTACTGGCATGATTATAGTGGGCCATCAAGAGATAGTCCTAGAGGTGATGCCATCTAAAACTCCATTGGAATATCGCAGATATTGTTGCCTGTGTATTGCTTGAGTCTACCTCATAGGGGAAAGTTTGCTCCATATCCACAAGGACCGATGTAAATCAAGGCTCCTAATAATATTAAGGTCTCCTAACCGTTTACTTAGCATCAACTACAAGCCGTTGCATTTTGCAAGTCAACTCAAATTGAAGTATATCAATAATGCACTTGATTCATAGTGAGTGAGAGATAAGAGGGAGTGATATGTGTCGACCCTTCAAGCTATAGGGTGTAATCTTAACTTTGGTCCCCTAAAATGGTATTGCTTGAGATCTAAGACAATACTCTAACCAGTGAGGTATTCGACCTTTTCCAAATCCTAGTGCTTTGAAGGAAAACTCTCGGCTCATTGAGACCAGCCATTTGTAGGACAGACCCATTATCATGACACTGCACATCCACTTGCAAAAAATCTTGGAGGATGAATGTATGACAATTGTTTAGTGTTGTCAAAGTCAATTCAAATCAATTTGTTTTGGGCTACATAGCATAATGGATTATACAACTATTCTATACTTGAATAACTTTCTATTAGTTAAGGTAAATAAGGATTCAAGTCTGGATCTTGTAATGCGATGATAAGAGTCCAGAAGGTGCATGAAGGGTGCAAATTACATGATTATTGAGTATGTTCCAAGTTCAGTGTGGCTTTAGATGCTTTTTGGCTATGTGTTTCTAAATGCTTTTACATAGATGATGGGAAAGCTTCAATCTGAAGTAGCACAAGGGCTTCTCGGATTGGTCAACCTCCTTGTGGTGAGACATGCTGATGCGGAGGATATGAAGTTGTTCTTAAATCACCTTGAAGGACACAAGAGGATCATTATACATTATACGAACTCCATCAAATACCTTACTCTACCGAGTAGGGTTATGGCTGACAATAATATTCTGAAGGAAAGCACTCTCCATCTTGTGTTGCGCTTCAGGAAAAGGCAGGCCATTGTTTTTACTCAGGGGACATGGATTAACGAGTCTGAAGATCACCACCAAATCGCAGGGTTTAACTATCGTGAAAGGAAGAAGATAGTGCTATTTTATGGGGATGAGGGAGCTGGCTACAGTACTACTGTTTGCGAAGAAACAGCCCTTCTTTGATGGAGTTTCTGGAGCATGAGCACATCGGCATGATGATGAAACAATGAAGGATAGCTACAACAGAATCCAACTAAAGGAGAAGCTGAATATGAAAGGGTGGCAGACTGTAGTGTAAAGGCGCCGAAACAGCATGGAAATATCCAATGATGGTGAAATGGCACTACATTAATTGATGTCAGATTGCATTAATTTGATGTCAACATTCTGGAAGCTCGCATGCTCTCTGAAGAGGTCGAATATACGTATGAAGGTGATGGTAGTTATCGTACGACGATGCAGAAACAGAAGAAAAATATGCACCAATTAGTTTCGAAGAACATGTATCTACATATTGGCATAGTCAAGCCAACAAAGGTGCATAATATCACCGTGAAGAGTCACCTAGACTGTACTTGTGGAAGGCAAAGATATAATGAAGAAGAGAATGCTTGAATAGCTACATATAAATATCCAACTTGCTTCTAATTATACAAGTCTAATCTTTTCTATTTATCTTGCTTAGAGAGAAAAACTCCAACTGTATATAAGGTACCTAGAAAGCTAGTGAGGTAGTTGGAATAGTGGTTGTAGTCGTAGTCATATGCTTTGATCTATCTCTAGCTCTACCTCCTTCCCCCCCCCCCCCCCATCTCCATTCAAGAAATGGCTTGATGATGAATGTAAGGCTGCACATAGAAAGTTGAAAATCCTCCCTAAGGGACAAGAACGAAGTGAGGCAGAAAAACGATATAATGCTCTCACCTATAAAAAGCGATGACAGTATATAGTGAACAAAGAGCATGGAGAAAATTGCAAACCAAATGGTCAAATGTTATGGGGGATTTTACAGATGCTGACATGCTATCATATGTTACAAAACTTTACATTCATAAAGGGGTATAGCCCATCAAATGTGATGTGCATATGCAGCCATTTAGTGCTCCATTCACTTTTGAAACATTGGAGGCAACCCTCAACAAAATGGGTAATGGAAAAGCATGTGATACTTTGCAATTGAAAACGGAGATGTTGAAATGGACAACAAAGGAGATGAGACTATTCATGTTGCATGTGATACATCATGCTTTCGCGCATGGTTTTGCCCAAGAATGGCAAGAAACCTGGATACAACCATTGTATGGCAGAAAGTAATAACAAACGAGCTTATGGACAAGCAGGTTTTCTCCTTGGTCATAACACCATAGACCATTTGGTTACTTTACGTGTGCTTATGGATGAGAGTCGGCTTGAGGGAGAAACCTTGTATTGATGTTTTGTGGATTTTAAGAAGGCTTATGACATCGTACTAAGGGTTGGCTTATGGCAACGAATGCAAGAACTAGGGGTCCCAAATGATCTATGCATGGGAATTTATAGGATATATCAAAACGAGTGGTGTGCCGCCTCTTAGGTTGCAATGGGCTGTCACAAGTATTCGAGAGTAATATGGGAGTCAAACAAGGTTACATGATCTCCCCCTACATTATTTGATTTATGCATTGATAAGCTAGAGGAAATACTTCTCACGACTATGAATGAAGATTAAGCCAGAAGCCCACATATTGGTATGTTTGCCATCTTGCTCTTACTTTATGCAGATGATGTGGTCTTCTTTACATATACTGGGGAACGTATGCAATAGTTCATGGGGATTCTTGAATGGTTTTGTCAAGATAGTGGTTTGGCGATGAATGTATAAAAAACAAAGCTAATGGCTGTGCGCACCAAGCAATTCGATCACATACTTTATTGAATGAGATAGGTGCATGGAGTGGATACGCAAGAGAGATGAGGTTATGCAAGCTGTGTGGACTATAGAGTGTAGAATCACAGGAGCATATGATTATGACATGCCCAACATATACACACATATGGGCTAACTTTGATATTCCTTTATAGGGGCCACTTCACCAGTTTCTGACCACTACTCCTACTATTGATGTTAGGGGCTCTCATCACCCACATGTTACACTTTCAGGAGAACCACGCTGCATAGATCGTTCTTTCACCATAGCTACCCTTTCCTACCATGGGGGAGGAGAATCATTGTATATGTGGAAAGGTCCCATGGGTCATAATTTGGCCTTCCGTGGACGATAATACACTAATCTACTGTACTCTACTCTCTATTCCTATCTCTCTCTTCTCTATTCCCTCTCTTCCCCTTCTCTCTCTCTCTCTCTCTCTCTCCCCATACATACATACATACATAATGCCTACCACTAATGCTTATATAGCCTTAGAGGGGTATTTTCACCCTTCCTCTCTCTCATCCTTGTTATCAACAACCTCTTAGTACTAGTCTATCACATGGTAGGAAGGGGAAGTCGATCTCTATAAGGAGCTAGAATGATTTGGAGTGGTGAGGAATACTATTTGCATGGGAGTGAGGACACTAGGATGGGAGATGGATAGTATGGTTGATAATTCCATAAAAAGGTAAACTTTAATAATTCAAAGATTTGAACTCTTTGTAAAGTTCTATCAAAATTAATCTATTTTTCCAGCCCCCATTCCTACACAAGTCTTAGGACACTTACATCGAGCTACAATTCTACAACTAGCGACTTTTGGATGTTCAGAATATTGATGACAAGGTAAAATGGAACTTCTTGGAGTATATAATGGTGTGATTAGGCTTTTCTCAATAGTGGATCAATACAATATTAGCACTCTATAGGTTAGTTGTGTCGGTGCAATGGCTAAGTGATACAAGAGAAGGAGAGGAACAAAGTTTCACCTAGAGCAATAAACTAGATAGGAAAGCTACCTTACCTCTTCCTACTCTTCGTTCTTGCAATGTCCTATTTTCTTTGATTGATAATTAGTGACTTGAAGAGAATTAACACAAACTAAATTGATACTCTTGGAGTACAGAGATGATATGGCCCTTCTAGATTGAGCATGTTCAGGTGATACTAGAGAGATGAGACTACAATTGAGGGTGTTTTGCATGGTAGCGAGTATAGAAATCAATTGGGTAAAGTCGATTGGTTTTCTTATGGATCTCACCTCTAACACTAAGTAGGATATCCACTTGGGATTAAGGTAGATGAGTAGAGTATAGACATTCATATACCATGTGTTCTAGATGGAACCACATTTCATGGAAGCCTTGCAATTTATATTAATGGTAGAGTCTATGCAATAAAAGTTCACCTACTATGTCTCCATTACTAGCAAGTTTGTAGTAATCCATGAGGTCCTAATGTGATAACTTGACATATAACTTCATATTCATATTTCTTGCCATCGTATGTTTCTTAATTATGCTACTTAGTCCTAAAGTTCCTATGGTTTGATTTCGATAGGATGAAGTAGCCATGTCTAAGGTAGCTTGGCTAGTAGACCATCATTTGACATCATTTAGAGGGAGATTGGGGAGATTGGCTCATAATTTGAGAGTGATACCTAACTATGGTCTGAGGGCTCATTCCAAGCAAAGAGATCTAGTGATTTTGATTCTTCCACGAGGACCTCTAGGCATGTAGACCCCAACCCAATAGAGCGAATTGGAATAAGTCTACATTGATGGATATTCTCTATGACGTTGATTATATTACCTAGCTCATCTTGTTATGAATTATATTTATTTATGAAAATTTTTATGAAATTTAGATGATTTTGAGTATTATGCATTTTGTCTATTTACAGCATAATGTGTGACTTATCATGTGAACTCCGATGTGCGGTACAGGATGCATTATGCCTTTTAGATAGACACAAGGATACTAATATGTTTTGTGACCATGAGGGTTACGCATATACATATGTATCACATGGGTTCAAAATAAAGAAATTTTCACATATTTTTTTAAATATAGAAGGGTGTAATATAAAGGCATTATTTATATATTGAAGAAAAAATGATTTTGCTTTATTCAAGGAAAGTTCATAGATAAGAATACTTATAAATAGGCATTGAACCCATGTGATATAGAATATATACATATAGTGAACCCTCTACCCCACCCCCTCGAGATTTTGTACTGTGGTGAGTAGCTAATTAAATGAAAATTTTGAAGTATGGATTTTAGTTTTGAAATCTATGTGCTTCATAGAATAAAAGCATTATCAAAAATATTGTATTTTGTATGTGTCTATTAGTACAATGACTTTTTGTGTGCACATGCATAATAGGTTTATTTTGATATATGTATTAGAGAATAAAAAATAATATTTTTGATTGTAAAGCTATAGAGTGTGCCTGATTTATTTGTACAAAAGCACGTCATGCAAAGAGACAAAAAGTAAGAACTCAAAAAGGATGCATTCAATGTATTTTGAGCATAAAAGTTTCATTGAATATTATAAATACATATATGGAGGAGATGCTCAGCCATGCATGGGGGGAGATTGAACCCAATCTTATGTCATGCACTTTGTGGAGCTTTCTTCTCTTATACTATTGGCTCTCTTCCTATAGCTCTATTAATTATTGATTACCATATGATGGAGGCTAGCAACATAGGTATTAGAACGAGGTGATTTGTTTGTGTCTCAACATCAAAGAGAAGGTAAGATCCATCTTGAAGACTTCAATATCATATACATCAAGTATCACTCTATTATCCATTGGTTGAAGGCTTTGCACAAAGAATTTTAGGCCAAAGGGTGTTCAATAATTAATTGGTTCCTGACTTCAATTTTTAGAGAAAAGGACTTGTCTAAAGTTTATTTCCTTTATTTTCTCAAAGGCTTCTCTTTCTCAAACCCACGATTATTGAAAAACCACTCTTCTCGTTGGTTTTGGAATCCACGGTTATTCGGTGGGAGAGGAGGAGCCACACAGATTTTAGGAAAACCATATATCTTTTGCCATCAATCTAACATCAAAATTTCCCTCAACAGCCCCTCAACCCTGAACTCCCCCTTTGGCAATCAAAAATCTTGGATAGTTACTAGACCTCGCACCCCAAGGAGAAGTGTTGGAGGATGTATCATCACCTTCATTTGACATTGAATGGTCGTGAAGGGGATGCAATGGCAGTGGAGAAGGAGAAAAGGAAGATGCGGGAGAGAAGAGCACACACAACGTAGGTGCTGTCCAACTAAATTGATAGCCTTATTGCACTATCATATTATATATGAATAAAGAATATGGGCGGTCACTATACATGGGCAAGCTAAGAGGCCTTTTACCCCAACAACCTTCCACTAAAAGGCCAATGCGGCTAGGGAGTGAAAACAAAGAAAAGAAAAGAAAAAGACAAGGTGAGAAATCATGACATCTCACCCAATGCCCAATCAAAAAGCGAGATGTGCAAGAAGTGTCGAGAACATCTACAAAAGAAGATTCAAGCATCCCCGATTCCATGACATCCAAGAGATAAGCGATCCCGCAGCTCCATATAATGGAGCAACCCAAGAATGCTTCTCATGAAGCAAGCACAACTCATCAGTGCACAGATGTAAAGCATCAAAGTCACGCATAACATCAGTGTGGCGCATACAAGACAGTGAAGAGCAATAAAACTCTCCAAAGTCAATCACTAAAAGAGAGCCAACATCCCAAACACTCGTCCAACGAGGTCTCAAGACTACATGTGGCCTCAGCGAAGCGGAAGATTGACATATGGTTGGCTGTCCAGCTTGCAAATCTACAAGAAAATGCCTCTCATGAGTTTGCAAGGGGTCTAGCAACTGACCACTAACATCCTGACCTTGACTATTATGCATAGCTATGTCATCTAAGCCAATAAGTGCCTCATTTTCAGCATAAACAACTTGTTCTGATGGCACTATAGTTGTTGTAAAATCAGCCATAAAGTATATTGAACACTCATCAAGAGGCCTGAGAGGTGTGTGCATCTCATAGAAGACAACATGACGGCTGTGTATGACCTGTTAGGCATCCAAATCCCATAATCTGTAGGCCTTAAAGTCACCATCTCCATAACCAAGGAGGATACATCTATGTGACATAGGCTCATGTGGCATACGTACAGATGCCTGACAACCAAACATCCTTAAGTAATCATAAGAGGGCTGCATGCCACTCCATGCCTCATGGGGTGTAATACCATCCAAGGTCAAGCACGGTATCCTGTTTACCAAATAGACTGTCATCATAAGGGCCTCAGCCCAAAAGCCATAAAACAACCCAGTTGTGGTAAGAATAGAAGCAACCTTTGCCTGTAAGGTTAGGCACATACCATGAGCAATCCCATAATACTGTGGGCACAAGAAATCAATGCCATACTGCTGACAACAGGTGTGAAAGCTGGGAGAGAGAGTATGACTCTCATAATCCATCTGCAAGCACCTAGACGGCCTGCTACTACCAGTAGAATCCATAAACCTGTCAAGCATAACTACAGCATCCTCAATCTGTACCAAGGGAAAAGCCCAAACACGTTGGGTAGCATAATCAACAAAGGTCACAAAGTACGATGCTCCACTAAGTGATTGGGAAGGCATAGGTCCATATACTACACAATGAACAAGATCTAGAGGAGCATGCCTCGTACAATTGCTATAAGCCAAGGGGGCTCTGCAAGGACCAAGAGTACAATCAGGGCAAGCATCAAGATCTATAAGTGACATAGGAGGCAACAATGAGTCTAAACGAGACAAGATCTGCATCTCTCTATGGTGCATATGGCCTAGGTGATAATACCATAACAATGCATGTGGTATCCAGATAACTGCAACCATAGAATCTCCCACATGAGAGACATGCACTGCGTAATGAGAACCAACTCTAGAACCTCTGGCCAAAACCAAGCAACCATGATATATCTTCCATGACCTATCCTAAAAAGAAATAGAGTAGCCTGCATCATGCAATTGACTAATAGAAATCGAGCTCTTACTGAGCATGGGAACATGTAAAATATCCCTAAGCATAAGAGCAGTCACGTTAGGAAAAGCTAAGTGTATGCGGCCTCCTATACCAAGAATAGCATAAGTCTACTCAAGGTCCAAAGAAATGCATCCATCAAACTCCTTGTAAATAGAGAACCATGCTCTATGTGGAGTAACATGAAAAGATGCCATAGAATCCAATAGCCAATCTGAGGTGTAGGCCATATCATTGAGCAAGAAAGTTGTAGGAAAACTAGATGACAGGAGTACATGCTCAACTGCATCATCATGGGTAACAACATAAACCTCACCACTATTAACAGTGGTAACACCCGCTGCATCTCCTGTATCTCTGACTCTCTCCTCATGTCGAGTGCATCTCTATCTCTACTACTCTCTAATCCATCTGAAACATTTTGTTTTAACATGGCCAAGCTTCCCACAATGGAAGCATATATCTATAGAAGAAGAATCTGAAGACGACAAGGAATCCAACTCATCATGATGAATAAGGCTATCCATAGCATCCACGGAGCTCAAGGAGTCGATGGCTGTCCCAACATAGGGAACCTGCTCATCGATACAACTATTAGTAGAAGCACAAGTGGTAGAAGCATACTGCTGCAAGTACTCTTGCATCCTCACTAGAGAGGGAAGCACAGAAGCATCACCTAGGGATGCAGAAGCTCCCACATGAAAAAGACTCGTAGCTAAGTGCATGACATAACCAACCAGAATAGTGTAAAGGCCAAGGAATTTGTAAAAAGAGCATAAAGTATTCAACCATGAAATTAACCCATAACCATAATGGCAAACATGACTCTGTAGTACATCAGACCACATAGTAGTATACAAGTCAATGCAAGATCGGTAAGTGGCATAAGATCCTGCAATGGTCAAGCTCTAGGAGAAGCCCAAGTATCTATACAACAACATCTAAATAAGTGGCTCTATAAAGTACATGATAGTAGACAAAGTGCATAGCTATGTAAGCATCAAGAGCAAGTGCTCTCTGACCTGTATGGGCAAAAGCAATCCAACTAGCATAGAAGCTAGGCAACACAGAAGCAACAAAGCCATAACTGCTAAACCCAAGCACTATCAAGAAGTCCGGTGATCAAGGATTAACCCGCAAAGAACCAAGCATCAATGAGCAATGAAAGCTCAATAACCAACTACCAAGACAATGGAGCAAGCATTGCTCAAACATATATTTGCATCCAAGTAAATCCGAGATCCATAATTGGGGCATTAAGGGCCAAATAGCATCCAAGATGCATAAGTGATAAGCCAACCAAATGCAAACTGCTCCACAAAATTCTCAAATGCAAGTCAATTCAAGCCCAAACATCTGTCATACTGTAGTCGAATCCAAAAGCATCCATATCAAACTCTACTCTTTGCTCAAGAAGCATCTGGGAGCATAAACATCAAAGTGACATCATCCAAATACATCAACATATCATCCCAAGTAGTCGGGAGCACCCGTAGACCATAGATATAACCAAACTGGAGGTAAAATAACATGTCAACCAAGGTAGCATAAATCCCAACCAACAATGAAGTGTCTGCATCCAAATCAAGGCTCAATATCTCTCAAATAGTATATTTGGGCATAAAACATGATGACCAAGCATCAATACATCCAACAGGACACCCGAATGTCAACAAAGAGCATTTTGCATAAGCCGTCCTTGATAAAACCTTGCTACCTAAACAATGTACAGTGGTAAATCCCTCCATAAATCGAGCTATGGAAGCTCAAAACAAGTCCCAAAGCATCTCAAAACATTGGGCAAACATCCCCAAATCATTTGGGCATCAAATACCAAGCCTCGACGAGAGCATCACATAAGCTAAGAGCATGACATTTTCTTGCTATAAATCAACTCAGATCTGTTACACAAACTTTTGTGATCATAATTTGGCAGATCTAGCATCATCATTGCATCCGTAGCATGCCAAAACCCCAAGTTAGACTCTTACATTATCTAAATCGGGTTTCGGAAGCCCGAGATATGAGAAAAAATGGGATTTTTTAGCCAGATTTTGAAATAGGCGCAAAAAAAAACGTGAGTTGCTACTATGGGGCTTGCTGGTTATGCTAAGGATAAGGGGGCAAATAGGGGCATACAAGGTGCCCAATGAAGCCAAGGAACACCTGCAAAGAGCCTATGAGGGCCACGGAGATGCAGGAGATGAAATCTTACCTCGAGGGGAAGAAGCTATGGTTGGCATTGAAGCTCCACGCTGTAGGTATTCAATCCGGGCTGAAGTAATACTGGGCCAAGCTCCACGATCAAGCCCTGATCCAAAGCTCAGATAATAGTTGAAGGGGATGCAATCGCAGTGGAGAAGGAGAAGAGAAAGATGCAGGAGAGAAAGGCACACACAATGTAGGTGCTGTCCCATTGAACTGACAGCCTTATTACACTATCATATTATATATGAATAAAGAATATGGGCGGTCACTATACATGGGCAGGCCTAGAGGCCTTTTACCCCAACAGGTCGATCTACATTAAAGCCTTTGTCTAAATCTACTTCGTTGCCTTATGTTCTCATCGAGTCAGTGTGTCTACACATTTATCCTATTTTTTGAGCAACCTTAGCTCCTTCGTTGATAGTACCACATCGAGTCATATATCTCCCCAAGGTGGTTTGTTCTAGCATCTACATCCATCAAAGGGTATTATCAATACTAGTAACATTTCTTTGGTGCATGTTAGTGGTATTGTCACATTGCCTCTATTGTCTGACCATCCATGGAGCTCTATTTGTGAGGCTCTACATATTCTAGACTTGGGCTTCTCTCTTCTCTTAGGTTATGGCCTTCCTCAACTTGGAACCTTTATTGTCTTTAGCGACCTTGTCACATTTTTTGAGAATTTTACTATCGGAGCCACTTTCATTATGAGTTGGCAGGCAAGGGACTATCTATGCTCCATTACATTGTGCATGGCCCTTTAAGGTAGCTTTCCATTGCCACACACATTTCTAATTGTGTATCATGTATCCCATCAGTTCCATTTAATTTCGCACCATCTCCTCTGGTGGTTTCCTTGGATCTCCCTTCTCTTTCAGAGGGGATGATATTGGTGATGTGGATGTGGATTTCCTAGCCATTTAAATTTTAGAGAAGGCTTCCCAAGTTCTAAGTTCCTTCAAGGTTTCCACTCTACTTTGAGCCTTTTCTTTATGTGGAAATATCTTTTCTTTGTCTCATCGAGACACCATCCCTTGTCCATTAGCCTTGGTCCCTATTGTTTCTATGTAGCTTATGGTACCATCAATAGTTCCTCACTATCATCTCCTAGTTGGGTTAAAGGCTTGGGTCACCCATCCTCAACTCCCATTTTCATGAGTGATCCACTCAAGGTCTCTCTGTTTCCATAGCCCTTTGGTGGCCCTTCATTTGATCAAATTTTTCTATGAAGAGGAGGTCATGCTCCTTGGCTGACATTCTTCATCCTGATTGACTTCTTGGCATTACACTCTTCATACCACCCTTGGATCCACATATTATTTTGGCCTTCAACCACATTCAAGATTTGAGAGGGGATATTAGCATTCATGAATGATGAAGTGTGGAATAATCAGTATGCCTCTCCAGAAAATCTATATCAAAGTCAAAAGATAACTCCAACTTCCTACTCTTCCCTCTCTTCTACTTAGCTTGTCGACTATTTGTAGATAAAGCCTCATAAGCATGACCATGTCCACAAGATCCTTAAGAATCCATCTCACTATGGCGTGCATCTTGGTAGAGAACTAATGAAACTAGCTGAGAGTCTCCCAATTACAAGAAGTGAGAAGGTTGGTGTAGAATACATCATATATCGATGATAAAAGAAATGAGATAAGTGTTATAGCTAGGTCCTCTTGAGAAATTTCTATATCATGGTGTGCAACCTCATCTCAAAGCTTCTCCATCCTATGGATGTGATCTATCACCATAAGAAAATTTGCAATAGAAAGCTGTGATAGCTTCAACTCATAAGATAATTGATGCCTAAATTTATGGGCATAGAATTTGTACAACTCAAAAAAGACTAGGATCTAGCACTCAACAAATCCCATAAAGCTATCAAACCCGTAGTCACACATCATGAGGACCCATGATAGGTTAGGATATAGGGATAGTAATGAGATCTCAAAGGTCATAGTTGTCGAGAAGGCACTCTATTTAGCATGACCAAAGTAGGTAGTTCATTCCATGTAGCTTTTTGGATGCATGTAAAGTGGGTAGGACTAGCACCTGCTTAAGAGATACCATCAATGCTAATCGAGAATTAGATGCCTTAGAAGAATATAGTAGGAAAGAGAGGTATAATGATGATCGATTTGAATCATCTCAAACCACATGATTTCCAAAAGATTACCATATTAGAAAATTTGGAAATTTCATAAGTCTCAATTTCAAATAAGTGAAAAATATTTGATCACATGGCTATATTTGAAAGTGGAGTTTGGGAAGGTAGCTTAGCATTTAGGGTAGACTCCACCTTTAAGTAAACAACAAGATTTGACCATGTGGTCAAATAATAAAGGTATTGGGGGTTCCTAAAGTACATGGAAATTCTCAAATTCTCTAATATGGTGTTAAATCATACACATTGGCTATATATGTCCTTCAATAAAGTACATAAAAGAAAACAAATAAGATGCTATAAGTGAGATATCCTTCACTTATATAGGGTCTATGGATGTGCTAATTAGAAAGGATTAATGGACAGTAGTATAGATGAGGAGCATTTGAGGTGAGAGAGATGATCCAATGCAAAGCATAAGGGATAAATAAACACACATCTACCCTACATTAGGCTTGACAAAGAGGTCTCTCAATAGTAGAAAGAAGTTTTCCAAGTCATCAATGATCATCAACAAGTACATAAAAACAATAAATAAAGGAGTGTGCTAGCTGCCCAACAACAGAGAATAGGTACAACCTAGCTTGCAAATGTACCACCCAAGAGGATTGATGAACTATCTACAAAAATCAAAGAATTAGGGGTTGCTTGCACAAAATTCAAGTTTGAATGTGCAAAGTGGTACCACCTAGCTAGTAGAATGGTTAGTCATGTGTAGATGGAAACCACTAGTCTAGAAATATACCACCTAGTCTATATAAGGCCACCTAGGTACAAAACACACATCTGTCCTAATAAACACAGTAGTAAAGGGCTCAGAATAGGTTGCCCTGCTTTGCTTGACTTCAAAGGTAAGGTCTACAATATGTGAGGATGATACTTGGCAAGTTTTATTATGCATAGTATACTCCTCTTCAAGATACTTGGCACCCACACATGACTGTGATACCATATGAGAGTGCACAATTGAAAGAGGAAAGTGAACATGAAGAGAAGCAAATAAACAGAGAATGTAGTGAAAGAAGGATTAACATGACTACAATGATTGAAGACATAAGGCTACAATTTTCATCCTAGCACATAGCTCTACACATGAGTGTGAGTGCTAGACAGTTGCAAGGGGATGAGAGAATGAGAAGGGGTAGCTGATCATGAAGGATCAATGATGCATAATGAGCATGGGAGACAATGCTATCTATATATTGGAAAAAAATGAAAAAACCCTAAAAATGACCAAATGTACCTTAAAAAAGAAATGCACAAATGTACCCTCCACATAACAAGGTATCCAAACCATATAAAATAACAAATAAACACAATGTAAAATCTCATAATGTACTTTTCTCACTTAGATTGAGGCTCACACACAGGAGATGACCACATAGGATACACATGAGTAATAATAACAATAATTCAAGCAACAAGGTAATGATGCCACGAGGCATATTCCATGGTGGATTCTATGAGACCACGGTGGATTCCGTAAATTATATTTATTTACTGGGGCTCCTACACAAGGTGGATTTGTTGTGCGAGGAGTTAACGGGGACACCTATCCTTTTCGGATATCATGTTAATTTAATGTGCATGTGGGTGACTCCACAGTGGGTGATTACGCAAAATACATATTTAAATTAATGGATGTTTATGAGTTTAGAGTACACTCGTATTAAATTAAGGTTAGGACAGAGTTTCAACCTATTTATTTATTTTGTAGTTGAAGACTGCTAGGTATTCACTTTTTTCGATTTAATTTTATTATTTTCTAACAATTGTGAATGCTTCAGTTGATGTGTAAAGTAGGCAACGATGGCATTGGGAAGCACTGGGTGATAGCGTGTATTCAAATTATCTAGAAGAAATTATCATTTTTGATGGGCACACATCTTATTATTAAAGATGAGGCGCTAATATCTATTTAGGTGCGCTTAGTTATTGAAGTGCTTGATAAATATTTATTATTTTTTATGCACATGGACGCACGGTTTAAATATTTCAATATTGGACATTGTATTCAGCTCGACTCTTGGGCCGCCCAACCGCTTTATTCATTATTTGGACAAAAAAAATACAAAAGCTAAAGAATGCTTATTGTAAAATTGGGCTATTTTTTAACTTTGATATGAATAAATGTATAAATACACGCCTTGTGAAGTGCTCACACAAGGCATGGGGGGAGATTGTATCCAATTTGTCTTTTTGCTTCATGTCGGGCAAGTCTATTCTCTTGATTTTTGAGCTTAAAGTAGAGTTCTTTTTTCTTGGAGACCTTTCGGTACTCGCTACGTATGCATCCAGTATCCAATTTGCACGCTAGTGGTATCAGAGCGAAGCTGAGATCAAGGGCTTCCAATCGCTTGCCATCTCGCGCGAAGGCAAAGCTCTTGGAACGAATGGGCTCTACAGTCATTCTCGTGACAATCCGTCAATATCAACGTGTTCCTGACGATGAAGAACCCCCTGCTGTGTTGTTGGATTGCAAGGACCACTCTCAGGAAGCGGAGGACCACCCGAGAAGTCTCTTTAAAAGTCATTTTTCTTCTCGGAGACAAAAACTTAAAATTTCATTAAAAATAAGCTTAAGAGCTTAACAAAAGCTTAAGCTTCACTTTTTCCTATCTAAATTTAATCGTTGATGGCGGGAGAATGAATTCATTGCAGTCGACGTCGACAAGAAGATGCTGCCGTCCTGCCATGTTGATTTCAGAGAAGTCAAGTTTTTTTCATAAAGTTTAAGCTTTTTAAGCTTACTAAAGCTTAAAGCTTAAAGACTACTACCTTTAAATTTCCCTCCTAGCGGGCATTCGCACTTAGCTCTTCTCCAAATCAATCTTGAACTTGTTTTCAACCTCCCTACAAGCCTCTGTTCACACCCATGCTGTAACAAAGATAAGTTCCAGCAAGCAAATTGCTATACGCAGTCTACACAGGCAAAGTATTTGTTGAAGAAGGATTTCATCAATTTTCGTACTCACAAAAAGAAGAAAGATCACAAAAATCCATATATTTTTTTTAAAAAACCAAGCCTTGTAAACTTGACTTTGAGCTACACTCATCTGGTCAACAAGATTTCGAGTGTGTGAGATTGTTTGAAATTTCGCAGGATGACTGATCATAATATGGAAGATTTTATGGCCGAAGGTGATTTACCAGAACCAATGGTGGAGGAAATATTGGATCTAATTATGATGCAAATTCAAGAGGAACGAAGAGCACATCAAACTTTGCAAGCTTAACTCGATACTCTTCAATGATCTACTGTCGACAAGAGGGACCGCAACCCGAAGATGTTATACGACGTACGATCGATGCAAGACTCAAGCATAATCTGTCACGAAAGAAGCTAAGATAAGTAAAAAAAAATTCGACTTCCGTACTTTTAATGGCCTATGTGATGGAAAGACTATTCTTGCTTTTATCAATCAATTTGATTATTATTTCCATGAAGAACAGTATGCTGAAAAAGACAAACTTAAGTGTGTCACTAACCATTTAGTGGACAGAGCATTTTTATGGTGGACTGTTTTCCACAAAAGTATTGATTGTCCTACTACTTAGGAGGTTTTTCAAAATAATTTTTTGCAGAATTTTCTTCCACCTTAATTGACGAAAAAGCAATCAAACAGTGGGATCTTGATGCCGGGAGGCATATTTCATGGTGGATTCCGTGCCACAGTGGATTCCGTGAGGTTTTACGGTGGATTCCGTAAACTTTGTTGACCGAGGCTCATACACAAAGTGGATTCTTTGTGCGAGAAGTTGATGGGGACGTGTATCCTTTTCGGGCGTTTCATTAATTTAGTGTGTACATGGGTGATTCCATAGCGGGTGATTCCGCAAAATACATATTAAATTACTAAACGCTTATGAGTTTAGAGTGTTGAAGATGATTAATATATAAAATACATGCTTTGTGGAGCGCTCATACAAGGCATGGGGGAATTTGCACCCAATTGGTCTCTTGTTCATGTCATGCATGCTTTCGACCTTGAGTTTTGTGCAAAAAGTAGAGTTCTTTTGTTCTTGGGGACTTTCTGGCATTCATTACGCGAGCATACAGCATCCGATTTGTGCACCAGTGGTATCAGAGTAAAGCTGAGATCGAGAGCTTCCAATCGCTATCCATCTTATGCGAAGGCGGAGCTCCTGGAACGATCGAGCTCTACAATCAGTCTCATCGCGAACGGTCGATACGGGTGGATTCCTGGCGGTCAAGAATCTCTGTTTACAGCCCTCTGATCGCGAAGGACCGGCTTGCAACGGCGGAGGACCACTCCAACATCTTCTTCTCCAAGTCGTCTTCTCACAGTCAACAGAGATAAGCCCATATCTTTCATAAAGCTTAAAAGCTTAAGTTTAAAGCTTAGAAAGCTTAATAAGAAGCTTAGAAAGCTTCAATTTTTTAAGACGGCGGCAGGCAGCAACATCCGTAAAATTTGGCGCAAAAAACGAGTCCCCCCTCCCTAAAATTTGTTGTTTACAGTAAGACCCTCCCTAAAATTCGTTGTTTACAGTAAGACTAGGCTTAAGCTTAGTCAAGCAAGTTCAAAGTCACACAAAGCTCCAAAGTTTCTCAAGTTTCATAAGTTTTGGTACTCTACAAGTCGAGCAAGTCACCAGAAGTCAGAATTGACTTATGCCTAAAACTCCCATAAGGATTGTTCCTGCACAAAAGCACTGAACTGCAAAGTTGTTCCCTGGAAGACTCTATTCACATACGCAGACTTGCTGAACCAGTTTTAGCACACGCAGAAGGACATACGCAGAATTTACAAAGATTTCAAACCCCGCAATTGCCAAAGTTGAAGATCATGAAAGCCAAACAAAAATCTATAAGCCTTGTACACCCGACTTTGAGCTACGCTCATCCTACTAATTGGATTTTGAGAGTGTGAGGTCTTTTGAAGTTTTGCAGGATGACGGAACAAAATATGGATGATTTAATGGCTGAATGCGGTCTTCATGAACCTACGGTGGAACAAAAGTTGGATTTAACTATGATGCAGTTAGACGAAGAACGAAGAGCCCCGCAAGCATTGCAAGTTCAATTGGCCAATTTACAAAGATCGACTACTGACAAAGAGGAACCATAATCCGAAGATCTTATCCGACGAACCATCGATGTGACTCTCGAAGCTCAATCTATCCGCAAAGAAACAAAGATAAATAAAAGAAATTTCAAATTCCCTACTTTTAATGGCACTCGGGATGGAAAGACTGTTCTTGCATTCATCAGTCAGTTTGACGATTACTTTCATGAGGAAACATACGTTGAAAAATATAAAATCAAGTGTGTCACTAATCATTTAGTGGATAGAGCATCTCTTTGGTGGACCGTGGTTCGTAAGAGTATAGATTGTCCCACTACCTAGGAGAGTTTCAAGAAGAAGTTTTCGCATAATTTCCTTCCTCCATAATTCCATGAAAAAGCCATAAAGCAATGGGACCTTCTTCATCAAAGAGATCGTGAGCCTATTTCTCAGTATACCGAACGCTTTTGGAATGCTTTACTCCAACTACGCATGCTTGAAGATGTACCTGAAGCGACTCACAAGCACAAGTATATGTCTGGATTACTTAGGCATTACTATGCTGAAATCAATATGTTCAAGCTTGAAACTCTTGAAGATGCAATTTCTTTAGCTCATGACACTGAAGACAAGCTTCGAGGAAGAGACAAGCGTCCACAACAATTTCAAGCAAATGGTAACTATGGTTCTAAGCAATTCAATTCAAATTTTAGAAGATTCAATCAAAGTCGATTTCCTTCATCATCTTTCCATAAGTCTTGGACAAAACCACCTACTTTGCCATCGAATACCAATCAAAACCCTAAGCCATCTTCACAGCCAAATTCTAATATTCCTAGACTTCCTGCCATTGCAAACAATGTATCTAAAGCCAAACCTATAGTATGTTACAAATGCCATCAACCTGGACATCTAGCAACCAATTGCCAATCGAAGAAGCCACCTCTTCATATCAACTATCTTGGACCAATGGAAGATGAAGAATATGAAGAAATGCCTGACTTTACGGAAGATGAGGATGACGTTACTACTCCTTCGAATACTTTACCAGGTATGCCAACTCCACATTCTTTGTTCACAATGAAATGTTTAGTGCATGGAAAAGAAAAGATTATTTTGCATGATGATGGTAGTACACATGATTTTATTTCTACAAAGTTAATGAAAGAATTGAAATTACAAACTGTTCCTACGTATTATCGCATTAAAGCAGCATTCTTAGGCACAAGGTATAATGGAACACAAGAGGTGCATGATTTAGAAATTCAAATTGGTGAATATACTAAAAGAATCAATTTTCTAGTTGTACTATTATAGTCCAGCAGTGATATTATCTTAGGTATGCCTTGGCGTCATCAGCATAATCTTGACATAGATTATTCCACGCATTCAATTAATATTCATTTTCAAGGAAAACACATTACATTGTATGGTATGCATGCATCTAATGCTTTTCCATTGCTTACTCATACTCAAGCTAAACGTGCATTACGCAAAAGTAGTAAATCTTATCTAATTTGGGTGAATGAACTGCAAGCTAAAGAAAAATCTGACATATTCAAAACTGCATTTAGAACACAATTTGGTCATTATGAATTTTTAGTGATGCCTTTTGAATTGACTAACGCACCTGCTACATTTAGTAGAATGATGAATCGCATATTTTTGAAATACCAGCATTGTGTTATAGTATTCTTTGATGATATCTTGGTATTCAGTAAAAATGAGAAAGAACATTATGAACATCTGTCTTTGTTTTTCAAGTTGTTGAAAGATAATCAATTGTATGCTAATCCGGAAAAGAGTGAGTTCTTTCAAACAGAAATTGAATATTTAGGTCATATTGTGTCATCAAAAGGTATTGGTTGACCCTAAGAAGATAGAAGCAATATTAAACTGGCCAATACGTAAAAATGTGCATGAGTTACGTTCTTTTCTAGGTCTTGCTAGTTTTTACAGAAAATTTGTGCAAAAATTTTCATTACTTGCTTTGCCTTTGACTAAACTTTTAAAGAAAGGTATTGTTTATCATTGGTCTGATAATCAATAGAAATCTTTTGATTTATTGAAACATGCATTAACCCATGCTCCTGTATT